>NC_089007.1:600000-870000 GCF_963932015.1 Anas acuta | reverse complement strand
GCCTGGTAGGGATATGTTTCGCGCTGCTCAGAAAGAGCGAATACAGAGGGTCTAGTTGCATGTGGGATTTCGTGAAGGCTCCCCTGTGGAGTTCAGTTGTACCCAAAGCCTTTCTAAGGGGACACTTTTGGATGGGCAAAAGGGGCTTTGAATGCATTTTCTCGGGCCATATTTTGAATGCCTCTCCCATACTGGCTATGGTTATTTTTGTGGTTGCTCAGAAAGAGCGAAGACAGAGGGTCCAGTGGCATGTGGGTCTACGTGAAGGCTCCCCTGGGGAGTTCAGTTGTACCCAAAGCCTTTCTAAGGGGACACTTTTGGATGGGCAAAAGGGGCTTTGAACGCATTTTCTCGGGCCATATTTTGAATGCCTCTCCCATACTGGCTATGGTTATTTTTGTGGTTGCTCAGAAAGAGCGAAGACAGAGGGTCCAGCGGCATGTGGGGCTGCGTGACGGCTCCCCTGGGGAGTTCAGTTGTACCCAAAGCCTTCCTTTGGAGCACTTTTTGTTGGGTGAAAGGGACTTTGTACGCTTTTTCTGGGGCCCTCTTTTGAATTACTCTCCCATACTGGGTATGGCTATATTTCTGGTTGCTCAGAAAGAGCGAACACAGAGGTCCAGTTGCATGTGGGGCTTTGTGAACGCTCCCTTGGGGATTTCATTTGTACCCATAGCGTTCCTTTGGGGACACTTTTGGATGGGCGAAAGGGGCTTTGAACGCCTTTTCTGGGGCCCTATTTTGAATGCTTCTCCGTTTTTGGGTATGGATATATTTCGGCTTGCTCAGAGAGAGCGAAGACAGAGGGTCCAGTGGCATGTGGGATTCCGTAACGGCTCACCGGAGGAGTTCAGTTTTACCCAAAGCCTTCCTTTGGGGCACTTTTGGATGGGCAAAAGAGGCTTTGAACATGTTTTCTGGGGCCATATTTTCAATTCCTTTCCCATGCCAGGCAGGGATATGTTTCGGGCTGCTCGGAAAGAGAGAACACAAAGGGTCCAGTTGCATGTGGGGCTGCGTGAATCTCCCCTGGGGAGTTCTGTTGTACCCAAAGCCTTCCTTTGGGGTCAGCTTTGGATGGGTGAAAGAGGCTTTGAACGCATTTTCTGGGGCACTATTTTGAATGCTTCTCCGTTTCCGGGTATGGATTTATTTCGTTATGCTCAGAAAGAGCAAAGACAGAGGGTCCAATGGCATGTGGGGCCGCGTGAAGGCTCCCCTGGGGAGTCCAGTTGTACCCAAAGCCTTTCTAAGGGAGCACTTTTCGATGGGTGGAAGGGGCTTTGAATGCATTTTCTGGGACACTATTTTTCATTCGTCTCAGATTCCGGAGAGGGCTATTGTTCGCGTTGTTAGAAAGAGGGACGACAGAGGGTCCAGTTGCATGTGGGGCTGCGTAAAGGCTCCCCTGGGGAGTTCAGTTGTACCCAAAGCGTTCCTTTGGGGGCACTTTTGGTTGGGCGAAAGGGTCATTGAACGCATTTTCTCGGGCCATATTTTGAATGCCTCTCCCATACTGGATATGGATATGTTTCTGGTTGCTCAGAAAGAGTGAAGACAGAGGGTCCAGCGGCATGTGGGGCTGCGTGACGGCTCCCCTGGGGAGTTCAGTTGTACCCAAACCTTCCTTTGGGGGCACTTTTGGATGGGCGAAAGTGGCTTTGAACGCATTTTCTGGGGCCCTGTTTTGAATTCCTCTCTGTATCCAGGGAAGGATATTTTTAGGGGTTGCTCAGAAAGAGCGAACACAGAGGGTTCAGTTGCATATGGGATTTCGTGAAGGCTCCCCTGCGGAGTTCAGTTGTACCCAAACCTTCCTTTGGGGGCACTTTTGGTTGGGCAAAAGGGGCTTTGAACACATTTTCTGGGGCCATGTTTTGAATGTTTCTCCGATTCTGGGTATGGATATATTTCGGTTTGCTCAGAAAGAGCGAAGACAGAGGGTCCAGTTGCATGTGGGGCTGCGTAAAGGCTTCCCTGGGGAGTTCACTTGTACCCAAAGCCTTTCTTTGGGGTCACATTTGCATGGGTGAAAGCGGCTCGGAACGCGTTCTCTGGGTCCCGAGTTCTCAGTCATCTCCGATGCCGGCTAGGGCTATGTTAAGGCTTGCGGTAAAAGGGCGAACACGGAGGGTCCAGTTACATGTGGGGCTGCTTAAAGGCTCCCCTGGGGAGTTCACTTGTACCCAAAGCCTTCCTTTGGGGGCACTTTTGGATGGGCAAAAAAGGCTCAGAACGTGTTTTCTAGGGCATTATTTTTCAGTCGTCTGCCATGCGGGCCAGGGCTATATTTACAATTGCTGTGAAACAGCGAATACGGAGGGTCCAGCTGCATGTAGACGTGCGTAAAGGCTCCCCTGGGGAGTTCAAATGTACCCAAATCCTTCTTTTGGGGGCACTTTTGGATGGTCCAAAGGGACTCCCAATATGTTTTCTGGGGCCTGATTTTTCAGTCGTCTCCCATGCTTGCTAGGGTTATGTTTAGGCTTGCGGTAAAAGAGTGAACCCGGAGGGTCTAGTTACATGTGGTGCTGTGTAAAGGCTCCCCTGGGGAGTTCAGTTGTACCCAAAGCCTTCCTTTGGGGCACTTTGGGATGGGCGAAAGGGGCTCAGAACCTGTTTTCTGGAGCCCGATTTTTCAGTCGTCTCCCATGTCGGCTAGGGCTATGTTTAGGGTTGCTCGGAAAGAGCGAATACGGAGGGCCCATCTGCATGTGGGGCTGCATAAAGGATCCCCTGGGGAGTTCAGATGTACCCAAAGCCTTCTTTTGTGGGAACTTTTGGATGGTCCAAAGGGACTCGCAATGTGTTTTCTGAGGCCCGCTTTTTCATTCTTCTACCATGCCGGCTAGTGATATATTTAGTGTTGCTCTGAAACAGCGAACCCGGAGGGTCCAGTTGCATGTGGGGCTGCGTAAAGGCTCCCCTGGGGAGTTCTCTTGTACCCAAAGCCTTCCTTTGGGGGCATTTTTGGATGGTCCAAAGGGGCTTGCAACACATTTCCTGGGGCCTGATTTTTCATTCGTCTTCGATGCCGGCTAGGGATATATTTAGGGATGCTAAGAAACAGCGAAACCGGAGGGTCCAGTTGCATGTGGGGCTGCGTAAAGGCTCCCGTGGGGAGTTCTCTTGTACCCAAAGCCTTCCTTTGGTGACACTTTTGGATGGTCCAAAGGTCTTGCAACGCGTTTTCTGGGGCCCGGGTTTTCAGTCTTCTCCCATGCCGGCTAGGGATATATTTAGGGTTGCTCTGAAACAGTGAAACCGGAGGGTCCAGTTGCATGTGGGGCTGCGTAAAGGCTCCCCTGGGGAGTTCTCTTGTACCCAAAGCCTTCCGTTGGTGACACTTTTGGATTGTCAAAAGGGGCTTGCAACGCGTTTTCTGGGGCCCGGGTTTTCAGTCTTCTCCCATGCCGGCTAGGGATATGTTTAGGGATGCTCGGAAACAGCGAACCCGTAGGGTCCAGTTGCATGTGGGGCTGTGTAAAGGCTCCCCTGGGGAGTTCTCTTGTACCCAAAGCCTTACTTTGGTGACACTTTTGGATGCTCCAAAGGGGCTTGCAACGAGTTTTCTGCGGCCCGGGTTTTCAGTCTTCTCCCATGCCGGCTAGGGCTATATTTAGGGTTGCTCGGAAAAATCGAACCCGGAGGGTCCAGTTGCATGTGGGGCTGTGTAAAGGCTCCCCTGGGGAGTTCACTTGTACCCAAAGCCTTCCTTTGGGGGCACATTTGGATGGGCGAAAAGGCCTCGGAACGCATTTCCTGGGGCCTGATTTTTCACTCGTCTCCGATGACGGCTAGGGCTACGTTTAGGTTTGCTCATGAACAGCGAACCTGGAGGGTCCAGTTGCATGTGGGGCTGCGTAAAGGCTCCCCTGGGGAGATCACTTGTACCCAAAGCCTTCCTTTGGGGGCACTTTTGGATGGTCCAAAGGGGCTTGCAACGCATTTCCTGGGGCCTGATTTTTCAGTCGTCTCCGATGACGACTAGGGCTACGTTTAGGTTTGCTCATGAACAGCGAACCCGGAGGGTCCAGTTGCATGTGGGGCTGTGTAAAGGCTCCCCTGGGGAGTTCTCTTGTACCCAAAGTCTTCCTTTGGGGGCACTTTTGGATGGGCGAAAAGGGCTCGGAACGCATTTCCTGGGTCCTGATTTTTCAGTCGTCATCGATGACGGCTAGGGCTATGTTTAGGGATGCTCGGAAACAGCGAACCCGGAGGGTCCAGTTGCATGTGGGCCTGCGTAAAGGCTCCCCTGGGGAGTTCTCTTGTACCCAAAGCCGTCCTTTGGTGACACTTTTGGATGGTCCAAAGGGGCTTGCAACGCATTTTCTGGCGCCTGGGTTTTCAGTCTTCTCCCATGCCGGCTAGTGATATATTTAGTGTTGCTCTGAAACAGCGAACCCGGAGGGTCCAGTTGCATGTGGGGCTGCGTAAAGGCTCCCCTGGGGAGTTCTCTTGTACCCAAAGCCTTCCGTTGGTGACACTTTTGGATTGTCAAAAGGAGCTTGCAACGCGTTTTCTGGGGCCCGGGTTTTAAGTCTTCTCCCATGCCGGCTAGGGCTATGTTTAGGGATGCTCGGAAACAGCGAACCCGGAGGGTCCAGTTGCATGTGGGGCTGCGTAAAGGCTCCCCTGGGGACTTCTCTTATACCCAAAGTCTTCCTTTGGGGGCACATTTGGATGGTCAAAAAGGCCTCGGAACGCATTTCCTGGGGCCTGATTTTCACTCGTCTCCAATGACGGCTAGTGCTACGTTTAGGTTTGCTCAGGAACAGCGAACCCGGAGGGTCCAGTTGCATGTGGGGCTGCGTAAAGGCTCCCCTGGGGAGTTCTCTTGTACCCAAAGCCTTCCTTTGGTTACACTTTTGGATGGTCCAAAGGGGCTTGCAACGCGTTTTCTGGGGCCCGGGTTTTCAGTCTTCTCCCATGCTGGCTAGTGATATATTTAGGGTTGCTCGGAAAAATCGAACCCGGAGGGTCCAGTTGCATGTGGGGCTGCGTAAAGGCTCCCCTGGGAGATCACTTGTACCTAAAGTCTTCCTTTGGGGGCACTTTTGGATAGGCGAAAAGGGCTCGGAACGCATTTCCTGGGGCCTGATTTTTCAGTCGTCTTCGATGCCGGCTAGGGCTATGTTTAGGGATGCTCGGAGACAGCGAACCCGGAGTGTCCAGTTGCATGTGGGGCTGCGTAAAGGCTCCCCTGGGGAGTTCACTTTTATCCAAAGCCTTCCTTTGGGGGCACATTTGGATGCTCCAAAGGGGCTCGCAACGCATTTCCTGGGGCCTGATTTTTCACTCGTCTCCGATGACGGCTAGGGCTATGTTAATGTTTGCTCAGGAACAGCGAACCCGGAGGGTCCAGTTGCATGTGGGGCTGCGTAAAGGCTCCCCTGGGGAGTTCACTTGTACCCAAAGCCTTCCTTTGGGGGCACTTTTGGTTGGGCGAAAAGGGCTCGCAACGCATTTCCTGGGGCCTGATTTTTCAGTCGTCTTCGATGCCGGCTAAGGATATGTTTATGGATGCTCGGAAAAAGCGAACGCCGAGGGTCCAGTTGCATGTGGGGCTGCGTAAAGGCTCCCCTGGGGAGTTCACTTGTACCCAAAGCCTTCCTTTGGGGGCACTTTTGGAGTCGCGAAAAGGGCTCGGAACGCATTTCCTGGGGCCTGATTTTTCAGTCGTCTTCGATGCCGGCTAGGGCTGTGTTTAGGGATGCTCGGAAACAGCGAACGCCGAGGGTCCAGTTGCATGTGGGGCTGCGTAAAGGATCCCCTGGGGAGTTCACTTGTACCCAAAGCCTTCCTTTGGTGACACTTTTGGATTGTCCAAAGGGGCTTGCAACGCGTTTTCTGGGGCCCTGGTTTTCAGTCTTCTCCCATGCTGGCTAGTGATATATTTAGGGTTGCTCGGGAAAATAGAACCCGGAGGGTCCAGTTGCATGTGGGGCTGCGTAAAGGCTCTCCTGGGGAGTTCACTTGTACCCAAAGCCTTCCATTGGTGACACTTTTGGATGGTCCAAAGGGGCTTGCAACGCTTTTTCTGTGGCCCGAGTTTTCAGTCTTCTCCCATGCCGGCTAGTGATATATTTAGGTTTGCTCGGAAACAGCGAACCCGGAGGGTCCAGTTGCATGTGGGGCTGCGTAAAGTCTCCCCTGGGGAGTTCTCTTGTACCCAAAGTCTTCCTTTGGGGGCACTTTTGGATGGGCGAAAAGAGCTCGCAACGCATTTCCTGGGGCCTGATTTTTCAGTCGTCTCCGATGACGGCTAGGGCTAGGTTTAGGTTTGCTCATGAACAGCGAACCCGGAGGGTCCAGTTGCATGTGGGGCTGCGTAAAGGCTCCCCTGGGGAGTTCACTTGTATCCAAAGCCTTCCTTTGGGGGCACTTTTGGATGGTCCAAAGGGGCTCGCAACGCATTTCCTGGGGCCTGATTTTTCACTCGTCTCTGATGATGGCTAGGGCTACGTTCAGGTTTGCTCAGGAACAGCGAACTCGGAGGGTCCAGTTGCATGTGGGGCTGCGTAAAGGCTCCCCTGGGGAGTTCACTTGTACCCAAAGCCTTCCTTTGGGGGCACATTTGGATGGGCGAAAAGGCATCGGAACGCATTTCCTGGGGCCTGATTTTTCACTCGTCTCCCATGACGGCTAGGGGTACGTTTAGTTTTGCTCATGTACAGCGAACCCGGAGGGTCCAGTTCCATGTGGGGCTGCGTAAAGGTTTCCCTGGGGAGTTCTCTTGTACCCAAAGTCTTCCTTTGGGGGCACTTTTGGATGGTCCAAAGGGGCTCGCAACACATTTCCTGGGGCCTGATTTTTCAGTCATCTTCGATGCCGGCTAGGGCTATATTTAGGGATGCTCAGAAACAGCGAAACCGGAGGGTCCAGTTGCATGTGGGGCTGCGTAAAGGCTCCCCTGGGGAGTTCACTTGTACCCAAAGCCTTCCTTTGGTGACACTTTTGGATGGTCCAAAGGGGCTTGCAACGAGTTTTCTGCGGCCCGGGTTTTCAGTCTTCTCCCATGCCGGCTAGGGATATATTTAGGGTTGTTCTAAAAATCGAACGCGGAGGGTCCAGTTGCATGTGGGGCTGCGTAAAGGCTCCCCTGGGGAGTTCTCTTGTACCCAAAGCCTTCCTTTGGGGGCACTTTTGGATGGGCGAAAAGGGCTCGCAACGCATTTCCTGGGGCCTGATTTTTCAGTCGTCATCGATGCCGGCTAGGGCTATGTTTAGGGATGCTCGGAAACAGCGAACCCGGAGGGTCCAGTTGCATGTGGGGCTGCGTAAAGGCTCCCGTGGGGAGTTCTCTTGTACCCAAAGCCTTCCTTTGGGGGCACTTTTGGATGGGCGAAAAGGGCTTGCACCGCATTTCCTGGGGCCTGATTTTTCAGTCGTCTTCGATGCCGGCTAGGGCTATGTTTAGGGATGCTCGGAAACAGCGAACCCGGAGGGTCCAGTGGCATGTGGGGCTGCGTAAAGGCTCCCCTGGGGAGTTTACTTGTACCCAAAGCCTTCCTTTGGTGACACTTTTGGATGGGCGAAAAGGGCTTGTACTGCATTTCCTGGGGCCTGATTTTTCAGTCGTCTTCGATGCCGGCTAGGGCTATGTTTAGGGATGCTCGGAAACAGCGAACCCGGAGGGTCCAGTTGCATGTGGGGCTGCGTAAAGGCTCCCCTGGGGAGTTCTCTTGTACCCAAAGCCTTCCTTTGGTTACACTTTTGGATGGTCCAAAGGGGCTTGCAACGCGTTTTCTGGGGCCCGGGTTTTCAGTCTTCTCCCATGCTGGCTAGTGATATATTTAGGGTTGCTCGGAAAAATCGAACCCGGAGGGTCCAGTTGCATGTGGGGCTGCGTAAAGGCTCCCCTGGGAGATCACTTGTACCTAAAGTCTTCCTTTGGGGGCACTTTTGGATAGGCGAAAAGGGCTCGGAACGCATTTCCTGGGGCCTGATTTTTCAGTCGTCTTCGATGCCGGCTAGGGCTATGTTTAGGGATGCTCGGAGACAGCGAACCCGGAGTGTCCAGTTGCATGTGGGGCTGTGTAAAGGCTCCCCTGGGGAGTTCTCTTGTACCCAAAGCCTTCCTTTGGGGGCACTTTTGGATGGGCGAAAAGGGCTCGCAACGCATTTCCTGGGGCCTGATTTTTCAGTCGTCATCGATGCCGGCTAGGGCTATGTTTAGGGATGCTCGGAAACAGCGAACCCGGAGGGTCCAGTTGCATGTGGGGCTGCGTAAATGCTCCCCTGGGGAGTTCTCTTGTACCCAAAGCCTTCCTTTGGGGGTACATTTGGATGGGCGAAAAGGGCTTGCACCGCATTTCCTGGGGCATGATTTTTCAGTCGTCTTCGATGCCGGCTAGGGTTATGTTTAGGGATGCTCGGAAACAGCGAACGCCGAGGTTCCAGTTGCATGTGGGGCTGCGTAAAGGCTCCCCTGGGGAGTTCACTTGTACCCAAAGTCTTCCTTTGGTGACACTTTTGGATGGGCGAAAAGGGCTTGTACTGCATTTCCTGGGGCCTGATTTTTCAGTCGTCTCCGATGATGGCTAAGGCTATGTTTAGGTTTGCTCATGAACAGCGAACCCATAGGGTCCAGTTGCATGTGGGGCTGCGTAAAGGCTCCCGTGGGGAGTTCTCTTGTACCCAAAGCCTTCCTTTGGTGACACTTTTGGATGGTCCAAAGGGGCTTGCAACGCGTTTTCTGGGGCCCGGTTTTTCAGTCTTCTCCCATGCCGGCTAGTGATATATTTAGTGTTGCTCGGAAAAATCGAACCCGAAAGGTCCAGTTGCATGTGGGGCTGCGTAAAGTCTCCCCTGGGGGGTTCTCTTGTACCCAAAGTCTTCCTTTGGGGGCACTTTTGGATGGGCGAAAAGGGCTCGCAACGCATTTCCTGGGGCCTGATTTTTCACTCGTCTCCGATGACGGCTAGGGCTAGGTTTAGGTTTGCTCATGAACAGCGAACCCGGAGGGTCCAGTTGCATGTGGGGCTGCGTAAAGGCTCCCCTGGGGAGTTCACTTGTATCCAAAGCCTTCCTTTGGGGGCACTTTTGGATGGTCCAAAGGGGCTCGCAACGCATTTCCTGGGGCCTGATTTTTCACTCGTCTCTGATGATGGCTAGGGCTACGTTCAGGTTTGCTCAGGAACAGCGAAACCGGAGGGTCCAGTTGCATGTGGGGCTGCGTAAAGGCTCCCGTGGGGAGTTCTCTTGTACCCAAAGCCTTCCTTTGGTGACACTTTTGGATGGTCCAAAGGTCTTGCAACGCGTTTTCTGGGGCCCGGGTTTTCAGTCTTCTCCCATGCCGGCTAGGGATATATTTAGGGTTGCTCTGAAACAGCGAAACCGGAGGGTCCAGTTGCATGTGGGGCTGCGTAAAGGCTCCCCTGGGGAGTTCTCTTGTACCCAAAGCCTTCCGTTGGTGACACTTTTGGATTGTCAAAAGGGGCTTGCAACGCGTTTTCTGGGGCCCGGGTTTTCAGTCTTCTCCCATGCCGGCTAGGGATATGTTTAGGGATGCTCGGAAACAGCGAACCCGTAGGGTCCAGTTGCATGTGGGGCTGTGTAAAGGCTCCCCTGGGGAGTTCTCTTGTACCCAAAGCCTTCCTTTGGTGACACTTTTGGATGCTCCAAAGGGGCTTGCAACGAGTTTTCTGCGGCCCGGGTTTTCAGTCTTCTCCCATGCCGGCTAGGGCTATATTTAGGGTTGCTCGGAAAAATCGAACCCGGAGGGTCCAGTTGCATGTGGGGCTGTGTAAAGGCTCCCCTGGGGAGTTCACTTGTACCCAAAGCCTTCCTTTGGGGGCACATTTGGATGGGCGAAAAGGCCTCGGAACGCATTTCCTGGGGCCTGATTTTTCACTCGTCTCCGATGACGGCTAGGGCTACGTTTAGGTTTGCTCATGAACAGCGAACCTGGAGGGTCCAGTTGCATGTGGGGCTGCGTAAAGGCTCCCCTGGGGAGATCACTTGTACCCAAAGCCTTCCTTTGGGGGCACTTTTGGATGGTCCAAAGGGGCTTGCAATGCATTTCCTGGGGCCTGATTTTTCAGTCGTCTCCGATGACGACTAGGGCTACGTTTAGGTTTGCTCATGAACAGCGAACCCGGAGGGTCCAGTTGCATGTGGGGCTGTGTAAAGGCTCCCCTGGGGAGTTCACTTGTACCCAAAGCCTTCCTTTGGGGGCACATTTGGATGGGCGAAAAGGCCTCGGAACGCATTTCCTGGGGCCTGATTTTTCACTCGTCTCCGATGACGGCTAGGGCTACGTTTAGGTTTGCTCATGAACAGCGAACCTGGAGGGTCCAGTTGCATGTGGGGCTGCGTAAAGGCTCCCCTGGGGAGATCACTTGTACCCAAAGCCTTCCTTTGGGGGCACTTTTGGATGGTCCAAAGGGGCTTGCAACGCATTTCCTGGGGCCTGATTTTTCAGTCGTCTCCGATGACGACTAGGGCTACGTTTAGGTTTGCTCATGAACAGCGAACCCGGAGGGTCCAGTTGCATGTGGGGCTGCGTAAAGGCTCCCCTGGGAGATCACTTGTACCTAAAGTCTTCCTTTGGGGGCACTTTTGGATAGGCGAAAAGGGCTCGGAACGCATTTCCTGGGGCCTGATTTTTCAGTCGTCTTCGATGCCGGCTAGGGCTATGTTTAGGGATGCTCGGAGACAGCGAACCCGGAGTGTCCAGTTGCATGTGGGGCTGCGTAAAGGCTCCCCTGGGGAGTTCACTTTTATCCAAAGCCTTCCTTTGGGGGCACATTTGGATGCTCCAAAGGGGCTCGCAACGCATTTCCTGGGGCCTGATTTTTCACTCGTCTCCGATGACGGCTAGGGCTATGTTAATGTTTGCTCAGGAACAGCGAACCCGGAGGGTCCAGTTGCATGTGGGGCTGCGTAAAGGCTCCCCTGGGGAGTTCACTTGTACCCAAAGCCTTCCTTTGGGGGCACTTTTGGTTGGGCGAAAAGGGCTCGCAACGCATTTCCTGGGGCCTGATTTTTCAGTCGTCTTCGATGCCGGCTAAGGATATGTTTATGGATGCTCGGAAAAAGCGAACGCCGAGGGTCCAGTTGCATGTGGGGCTGCGTAAAGGCTCCCCTGGGGAGTTCACTTGTACCCAAAGCCTTCCTTTGGGGGCACTTTTGGAGTCGCGAAAAGGGCTCGGAACGCATTTCCTGGGGCCTGATTTTTCAGTCGTCTTCGATGCCGGCTAGGGCTATGTTTAGGGATGCTCGGAAACAGCGAACGCCGAGGGTCCAGTTGCATGTGGGGCTGCGTAAAGGATCCCCTGGGGAGTTCACTTGTACCCAAAGCCTTCCTTTGGTGACACTTTTGGATTGTCCAAAGGGGCTTGCAACGCGTTTTCTGGGGCCCTGGTTTTCAGTCTTCTCCCATGCTGGCTAGTGATATATTTAGGGTTGCTCGGGAAAATAGAACCCGGAGGGTCCAGTTGCATGTGGGGCTGCGTAAAGGCTCTCCTGGGGAGTTCACTTGTACCCAAAGCCTTCCATTGGTGACACTTTTGGATGGTCCAAAGGGGCTTGCAACGCTTTTTCTGTGGCCCGAGTTTTCAGTCTTCTCCCATGCCGGCTAGTGATATATTTAGGTTTGCTCGGAAACAGCGAACCCGGAGGGTCCAGTTGCATGTGGGGCTGCGTAAAGTCTCCCCTGGGGAGTTCTCTTGTACCCAAAGTCTTCCTTTGGGGGCACTTTTGGATGGGCGAAAAGAGCTCGCAACGCATTTCCTGGGGCCTGATTTTTCAGTCGTCTCCGATGACGGCTAGGGCTAGGTTTAGGTTTGCTCATGAACAGCGAACCCGGAGGGTCCAGTTGCATGTGGGGCTGCGTAAAGGCTCCCCTGGGGAGTTCACTTGTATCCAAAGCCTTCCTTTGGGGTCACTTTTGGATGGTCCAAAGGGGCTCGCAACGCATTTCCTGGGGCCTGATTTTTCACTCGTCTCTGATGATGGCTAGGGCTACGTTCAGGTTTGCTCAGGAACAGCGAACTCGGAGGGTCCAGTTGCATGTGGGGCTGCGTAAAGGCTCCCCTGGGGAGTTCACTTGTACCCAAAGCCTTCCTTTGGGGGCACATTTGGATGGGCGAAAAGGCATCGGAACGCATTTCCTGGGGCCTGATTTTTCACTCGTCTCCCATGACGGCTAGGGGTACGTTTAGTTTTGCTCATGTACAGCGAACCCGGAGGGTCCAGTTCCATGTGGGGCTGCGTAAAGGTTTCCCTGGGGAGTTCTCTTGTACCCAAAGTCTTCCTTTGGGGGCACTTTTGGATGGTCCAAAGGGGCTCGCAACACATTTCCTGGGGCCTGATTTTTCAGTCGTCTTCGATGCCGGCTAGGGCTATATTTAGGGATGCTCAGAAACAGCGAAACCGGAGGGTCCAGTTGCATGTGGGGCTGCGTAAAGGCTCCCCTGGGGAGTTCACTTGTACCCAAAGCCTTCCTTTGGTGACACTTTTGGATGGTCCAAAGGGGCTTGCAACGAGTTTTCTGCGGCCCGGGTTTTCAGTCTTCTCCCATGCCGGCTAGGGATATATTTAGGGTTGTTCTAAAAATTGAACGCGGACGGTCCAGTTGCATGTGGGGCTGCGTAAAGGCTCCCCTGGGGAGTTCTCTTGTACCCAAAGCCTTCCTTTGGGGGCACTTTTGGATGGGCGAAAAGGGCTCGCAACGCATTTCCTGGGGCCTGATTTTTCAGTCGTCATCGATGCCGGCTAGGGCTATGTTTAGGGATGCTCGGAAACAGCGAACCCGGAGGGTCCAGTTGCATGTGGGGCTGCGTAAAGGCTCCCGTGGGGAGTTCTCTTGTACCCAAAGCCTTCCTTTGGGGGCACTTTTGGATGGGCGAAAAGGGCTTGCACCGCATTTCCTGGGGCCTGATTTTTCAGTCGTCTTCGATGCCGGCTAGGGTTATGTTTAGGGATGCTCGGAAACAGCGAACCCGGAGGGTCCAGTGGCATGTGGGGCTGCGTAAAGGCTCCCCTGGGGAGTTTACTTGTACCCAAAGCCTTCCTTTGGTGACACTTTTGGATGGGCGAAAAGGGCTTGTACTGCATTTCCTGGGGCCTGATTTTTCAGTCGTCTTCGATGCCGGCTAGGGCTATGTTTAGGGATGCTCGGAAACAGCGAACCCGGAGGGTCCAGTTGCATGTGGGGCTGCGTAAAGGCTCCCCTGGGGAGTTCTCTTGTACCCAAAGCCTTCCTTTGGTTACACTTTTGGATGGTCCAAAGGGGCTTGCAACGCGTTTTCTGGGGCCCGGGTTTTCAGTCTTCTCCCATGCTGGCTAGTGATATATTTAGGGTTGCTCGGAAAAATCGAACCCGGAGGGTCCAGTTGCATGTGGGGCTGCGTAAAGGCTCCCCTGGGAGATCACTTGTACCTAAAGTCTTCCTTTGGGGGCACTTTTGGATAGGCGAAAAGGGCTCGGAACGCATTTCCTGGGGCCTGATTTTTCAGTCGTCTTCGATGCCGGCTAGGGCTATGTTTAGGGATGCTCGGAGACAGCGAACCCGGAGTGTCCAGTTGCATGTGGGGCTGCGTAAAGGCTCCCCTGGGGAGTTCACTTGTACCCAAAGCCTTCCTTTGGGGGCACTTTTGGATGGGCGAAAAGGGCTCGCAACGCATTTCCTGGGGCCTGATTTTTCAGTCGTCATCGATGCCGGCTAGGGCTATGTTTAGGGATGCTCGGAAACAGCGAACCCGGAGGGTCCAGTTGCATGTGGGGCTGCGTAAATGCTCCCCTGGGGAGTTCTCTTGTACCCAAAGCCTTCCTTTGGGGGTACATTTGGATGGGCGAAAAGGGCTTGCACCGCATTTCCTGGGGCATGATTTTTCAGTCGTCTTCGATGCCGGCTAGGGTTATGTTTAGGGATGCTCGGAAACAGCGAACGCCGAGGTTCCAGTTGCATGTGGGGCTGCGTAAAGGCTCCCCTGGGGAGTTCACTTGTACCCAAAGTCTTCCTTTGGTGACACTTTTGGATGGGCGAAAAGGGCTTGTACTGCATTTCCTGGGGCCTGATTTTTCAGTCGTCTCCGATGATGGCTAAGGCTATGTTTAGGTTTGCTCATGAACAGCGAACCCATAGGGTCCAGTTGCATGTGGGGCTGCGTAAAGGCTCCCCTGGGGAGTTCTCTTGTACCCAAAGCCTTCCTTTGGTGACACTTTTGGATGGTCCAAAGGGGCTTGCAACGCGTTTTCTGGGGCCCGGTTTTTCAGTCTTCTCCCATGCCGGCTAGTGATATATTTAGTGTTGCTCGGAAAAATCGAACCCGAAAGGTCCAGTTGCATGTGGGGCTGCGTAAAGTCTCCCCTGGGGGGTTCTCTTGTACCCAAAGTCTTCCTTTGGGGGCACTTTTGGATGGGCGAAAAGGGCTCGCAACGCATTTCCTGGGGCCTGATTTTTCAGTCGTCTCCGATGACGGCTAGTGCTAGGTTTAGGTTTGCTCATGAACAGCGAACCCGGAGGGTCCAGTTGCATGTGGGGCTGCGTAAAGGCTCCCCTGGGGAGTTCACTTGTATCCAAAGCCTTCCTTTGGGGGCACTTTTGGATGGTCCAAAGGGGCTCGCAACGCATTTCCTGGGGCCTGATTTTTCACTCGTCTCTGATGATGGCTAGGGCTACGTTCAGGTTTGCTCAGGAACAGCGAACTCGGAGGGTCCAGTTGCATGTCGGGCTGCGTAAAGGCTCCCCTGGGGAGTTCACTTGTACCCAAAGCCTTCCTTTGGGGGCACATTTGGATGGGCGAAAAGGCATCGGAACGCATTTCCTGGGGCCTGATTTTTCACTCGTCTCCCATGACGGCTAGGGGTACGTTTAGTTTTGCTCATGTACAGCGAACCCGGAGGGTCCAGTTCCATGTGGGGCTGCGTAAAGGTTTCCCTGGGGAGTTCTCTTGTACCCAAAGTCTTCCTTTGGGGGCACTTTTGGATGGTCCAAAGGGGCTCGCAACACATTTCCTGGGGCCTGATTTTTCAGTCGTCTTCGATGCCGGCTAGGGCTATATTTAGGGATGCTCAGAAACAGCGAAACCGGAGGGTCCAGTTGCATGTGGGGCTGCGTAAAGGCTCCCCTGGGGAGTTCACTTGTACCCAAAGCCTTCCTTTGGTGACACTTTTGGATGGTCCAAAGGGGCTTGCAACGAGTTTTCTGCGGCCCGGGTTTTCAGTCTTCTCCCATGCCGGCTAGGGATATATTTAGGGTTGTTCTAAAAATCGAACGCGGACGGTCCAGTTGCATGTGGGGCTGCGTAAAGGCTCCCCTGGGGAGTTCTCTTGTACCCAAAGCCTTCCTTTGGGGGCACTTTTGGATGGGCGAAAAGGGCTCGCAACGCATTTCCTGGGGCCTGATTTTTCAGTCGTCATCGATGCCGGCTAGGGCTGTGTTTAGGGATGCTCGGAAACAGCGAACCCGGAGGGTCCAGTTGCATGTGGGGCTGCGTAAAGGCTCCCGTGGGGAGTTCTCTTGTACCCAAAGCCTTCCTTTGGGGGCACTTTTGGATGGGCGAAAAGGGCTTGCACCGCATTTCCTGGGGCCTGATTTTTCAGTCGTCTTCGATGCCGGCTAGGGTTATGTTTAGGGATGCTCGGAAACAGCGAACCCGGAGGGTCCAGTGGCATGTGGGGCTGCGTAAAGGCTCCCCTGGGGAGTTTACTTGTACCCAAAGCCTTCCTTTGGTGACACTTTTGGATGGGCGAAAAGGGCTTGTACTGCATTTCCTGGGGCCTGATTTTTCAGTCGTCTTCGATGCCGGCTAGGGCTATGTTTAGGGATGCTCGGAAACAGCGAACCCGGAGGGTCCAGTTGCATGTGGGGCTGCGTAAAGGCTCCCCTGGGGAGTTCTCTTGTACCCAAAGCCTTCCTTTGGTTACACTTTTGGATGGTCCAAAGGGGCTTGCAACGCGTTTTCTGGGGCCCGGGTTTTCAGTCTTCTCCCATGCTGGCTAGTGATATATTTAGGGTTGCTCGGAAAAATCGAACCCGGAGGGTCCAGTTGCATGTGGGGCTGCGTAAAGGCTCCCCTGGGAGATCACTTGTACCTAAAGTCTTCCTTTGGGGGCACTTTTGGATAGGCGAAAAGGGCTCGCAACGCATTTCCTGGGGCCTGATTTTTCAGTCGTCATCGATGCCGGCTAGGGCTATGTTTAGGGATGCTCGGAAACAGCGAACCCGGAGGGTCCAGTTGCATGTGGGGCTGCGTAAATGCTCCCCTGGGGAGTTCTCTTGTACCCAAAGCCTTCCTTTGGGGGTACATTTGGATGGGCGAAAAGGGCTTGCACCGCATTTCCTGGGGCCTGATTTTTCAGTCGTCTTCGATGCCGGCTAGGGTTATGTTTAGGGATGCTCGGAAACAGCGAACGCCGAGGTTCCAGTTGCATGTGGGGCTGCGTAAAGGCTCCCCTGGGGAGTTCACTTGTACCCAAAGTCTTCCTTTGGTGACACTTTTGGATGGGCGAAAAGGGCTTGTACTGCATTTCCTGGGGCCTGATTTTTCAGTCGTCTCCGATGATGGCTAAGGCTATGTTTAGGTTTGCTCATGAACAGCGAACCCATAGGGTCCAGTTGCATGTGGGGCTGCGTAAAGGCTCCCCTGGGGAGTTCTCTTGTACCCAAAGCCTTCCTTTGGTGACACTTTTGGATGGTCCAAAGGGGCTTGCAACGCGTTTTCTGGGGCCCGGTTTTTCAGTCTTCTCCCATGCCGGCTAGTGATATATTTAGTGTTGCTCGGAAAAATCGAACCCGAAAGGTCCAGTTGCATGTGGGGCTGCGTAAAATCTCCCCTGGGGGGTTCTCTTGTACCCAAAGTCTTCCTTTGGGGGCACTTTTGGATGGGCGAAAAGGGCTCGCAACGCATTTCCTGGGGCCTGATTTTTCAGTCGTCTCCGATGACGGCTAGGGCTAGGTTTAGGTTTGCTCATGAACAGCGAACCCGGAGGGTCCAGTTGCATGTGGGGCTGCGTAAAGGCTCCCCTGGGGAGTTCACTTGTATCCAAAGCCTTCCTTTGGGGGCACTTTTGGATGGTCCAAAGGGGCTCGCAACGCATTTCCTGGGGCCTGATTTTTCACTCGTCTCTGATGATGGCTAGGGCTACGTTCAGGTTTGCTCAGGAACAGCGAACTCGGAGGGTCCAGTTGCATGTGGGGCTGCGTAAAGGCTCCCCTGGGGAGTTCACTTGTACCCAAAGCCTTCCTTTGGGGGCACATTTGGATGGGCGAAAAGGCATCGGAACGCATTTCCTGGGGCCTGATTTTTCACTCGTCTCCCATGACGGCTAGGGGTACGTTTAGTTTTGCTCATGTACAGCGAACCCGGAGGGTCCAGTTCCATGTGGGGCTGCGTAAAGGTTTCCCTGGGGAGTTCTCTTGTACCCAAAGTCTTCCTTTGGGGGCACTTTTGGATGGTCCAAAGGGGCTCACAACACATTTCCTGGGGCCTGATTTTTCAGTCGTCTTCGATGCCGGCTAGGGCTATATTTAGGGATGCTCAGAAACAGCGAAACCGGAGGGTCCAGTTGCATGTGGGGCTGCGTAAAGGCTCCCCTGGGGAGTTCACTTGTACCCAAAGCCTTCCTTTGGTGACACTTTTGGATGGTCCAAAGGGGCTTGCAACGAGTTTTCTGCGGCCCGGGTTTTCAGTCTTCTCCCATGCCGGCTAGGGATATATTTAGGGTTGTTCTAAAAATCGAACGCGGAGGGTCCAGTTGCATGTGGGGCTGCGTAAAGGCTCCCCTGGGGAGTTCTCTTGTACCCAAAGCCTTCCTTTGGGGGCACTTTTGGATGGGCGAAAAGGGCTCGCAATGCATTTCCTGGGGCCTGATTTTTCAGTCGTCATCGATGCCGGCTAGGGCTGTGTTTAGGGATGCTCGGAAACAGCGAACCCGGAGGGTCCAGTTGCATGTGGGGCTGCGTAAAGGCTCCCGTGGGGAGTTCTCTTGTACCCAAAGCCTTCCTTTGGGGGCACTTTTGGATGGGCGAAAAGGGCTTGCACCGCATTTCCTGGGGCCTGATTTTTCAGTCGTCTTCGATGCCGGCTAGGGTTATGTTTAGGGATGCTCGGAAACAGCGAACCCGGAGGGTCCAGTGGCATGTGGGGCTGCGTAAAGGCTCCCCTGGGGAGTTTACTTGTACCCAAAGCCTTCCTTTGGTGACACTTTTGGATGGGCGAAAAGGGCTTGTACTGCATTTCCTGGGGCCTGATTTTTCAGTCGTCTTCGATGCCGGCTAGGGCTATGTTTAGGGATGCTCGGAAACAGCGAACCCGGAGGGTCCAGTTGCATGTGGGGCTGCGTAAAGGCTCCCCTGGGGAGTTCTCTTGTACCCAAAGCCTTCCTTTGGTTACACTTTTGGATGGTCCAAAGGGGCTTGCAACGCGTTTTCTGGGGCCCGGGTTTTCAGTCTTCTCCCATGCTGGCTAGTGATATATTTAGGGTTGCTCGGAAAAATCGAACCCGGAGGGTCGAGTTGCATGTGGGGCTGCGTAAAGGCTCCCCTGGGAGATCACTTGTACCTAAAGTCTTCCTTTGGGGGCACTTTTGGATAGGCGAAAAGGGCTCGGAACGCATTTCCTGGGGCCTGATTTTTCAGTCGTCTTTCATGCCGGCTAGGGCTATGTTTAGGGATGCTCGGAGACAGCGAACCCGGAGTGTCCAGTTGCATGTGGGGCTGCGTAAAGGCTCCCCTGGGGAGTTCACTTGTACCCAAAGCCTTCCTTTGGGGGCACATTTGGATGCTCCAAAGGGGCTCGCAACGCATTTCCTGGGGCCTGATTTTTCACTCGTCTCCGATGACGGCTAGGGCTATGTTAATGTTTGCTCAGGAACAGCGAACCCGGAGGGTCCAGTTGCATGTGGGGCTGCGTAAAGGCTCCCCTGGGGAGTTCACTTGTACCCAAAGCCTTCCTTTGGGGGCACTTTTGGTTGGGCGAAAAGGGCTCGCAACGCATTTCCTGGGGCCTGATTTTTCAGTCGTCTTCGATGCCGGCTAAGGATATGTTTATGGATGCTCGGAAAAAGCGAACGCCGAGGGTCCAGTTGCATGTGGGGCTGCGTAAAGGCTCCCCTGGGGAGTTCACTTGTACCCAAAGCCTTCCTTTGGGGGCACTTTTGGAGTCGCGAAAAGGGCTCGGAACGCATTTCCTGGGGCCTGATTTTTCAGTCGTCTTCGATGCCGGCTAGGGCTATGTTTAGGGATGCTCGGAAACAGCGAACGCCGAGGGTCCAGTTGCATGTGGGGCTGCGTAAAGGATCCCCTGGGGAGTTCACTTGTACCCAAAGCCTTCCTTTGGTGACACTTTTGGATTGTCCAAAGGGGCTTGCAACGCGTTTTCTGGGGCCCTGGTTTTCAGTCTTCTCCCATGCTGGCTAGTGATATATTTAGGGTTGCTCGGGAAAATAGAACCCGGAGGGTCCAGTTGCATGTGGGGCTGCGTAAAGGCTCCCCTGGGGAGTTCACTTGTACCCAAAGCCTTCCATTGGTGACACTTTTGGATGGTCCAAAGGGGCTTGCAACGCTTTTTCTGTGGCCCGAGTTTTCAGTCTTCTCCCATGCCGGCTAGTGATATATTTAGGTTTGCTCGGAAACAGCGAACCCGGAGGGTCCAGTTGCATGTGGGGCTGCGTAAAGTCTCCCCTGGGGAGTTCTCTTGTACCCAAAGTCTTCCTTTGGGGGCACTTTTGGATGGGCGAAAAGAGCTCGCAACGCATTTCCTGGGGCCTGATTTTTCAGTCGTCTCCGATGACGGCTAGGGCTAGGTTTAGGTTTGCTCATGAACAGCGAACCCGGAGGGTCCAGTTGCATGTGGGGCTGCGTAAAGGCTCCCCTGGGGAGTTCACTTGTACCCAAAGCCTTCCTTTGGGGGCACATTTGGATGGGCGAAAAGGCATCGGAACGCATTTCCTGGGGCCTGATTTTTCACTCGTCTCCCATGACGGCTAGGGGTACGTTTAGTTTTGCTCATGTACAGCGAACCCGGAGGGTCCAGTTCCATGTGGGGCTGCGTAAAGGTTTCCCTGGGGAGTTCTCTTGTACCCAAAGTCTTCCTTTGGGGGCACTTTTGGATGGTCCAAAGGGGCTCGCAACACATTTCCTGGGGCCTGATTTTTCAGTCGTCTTCGATGCCGGCTAGGGCTATATTTAGGGATGCTCAGAAACAGCGAAACCGGAGGGTCCAGTTGCATGTGGGGCTGCGTAAAGGCTCCCCTGGGGAGTTCACTTGTACCCAAAGCCTTCCTTTGGTGACACTTTTGGATGGTCCAAAGGGGCTTGCAACGAGTTTTCTGCGGCCCGGGTTTTCAGTCTTCTCCCATGCCGGCTAGGGATATATTTAGGGTTGTTCTAAAAATCGAACGCGGACGGTCCAGTTGCATGTGGGGCTGCGTAAAGGCTCCCCTGGGGAGTTCTCTTGTACCCAAAGCCTTCCTTTGGGGGCACTTTTGGATGGGCGAAAAGGGCTCGCAACGCATTTCCTGGGGCCTGATTTTTCAGTCGTCATCGATGCCGGCTAGGGCTATGTTTAGGGATGCTCGGAAACAGCGAACCCGGAGGGTCCAGTTGCATGTGGGGCTGCGTAAAGGCTCCCGTGGGGAGTTCTCTTGTACCCAAAGCCTTCCTTTGGGGGCACTTTTGGATGGGCGAAAAGGGCTTGCACCGCATTTCCTGGGGCCTGATTTTTCAGTCGTCTTCGATGCCGGCTAGGGTTATGTTTAGGGATGCTCGGAAACAGCGAACCCGGAGGGTCCAGTGGCATGTGGGGCTGCGTAAAGGCTCCCCTGGGGAGTTTACTTGTACCCAAAGCCTTCCTTTGGTGACACTTTTGGATGGGCGAAAAGGGCTTGTACTGCATTTCCTGGGGCCTGATTTTTCAGTCGTCTTCGATGCCGGCTAGGGCTATGTTTAGGGATGCTCGGAAACAGCGAACCCGGAGGGTCCAGTTGCATGTGGGGCTGCGTAAAGGCTCCCCTGGGGAGTTCTCTTGTACCCAAAGCCTTCCTTTGGTTACACTTTTGGATGGTCCAAAGGGGCTTGCAACGCGTTTTCTGGGGCCCGGGTTTTCAGTCTTCTCCCATGCTGGCTAGTGATATATTTAGGGTTGCTCGGAAAAATCGAACCCGGAGGGTCCAGTTGCATGTGGGGCTGCGTAAAGGCTCCCCTGGGAGATCACTTGTACCTAAAGTCTTCCTTTGGGGGCACTTTTGGATAGGCGAAAAGGGCTCGGAACGCATTTCCTGGGGCCTGATTTTTCAGTCGTCTTCGATGCCGGCTAGGGCTATGTTTAGGGATGCTCGGAGACAGCGAACCCGGAGTGTCCAGTTGCATGTGGGGCTGCGTAAAGGCTCCCCTGGGGAGTTCACTTTTATCCAAAGCCTTCCTTTGGGGGCACTTTTGGATGCTCCAAAGGGGCTCGCAACGCATTTCCTGGGGCCTGATTTTTCACTCGTCTCCGATGACGGCTAGGGCTATGTTAATGTTTGCTCAGGAACAGCGAACCCGGAGGGTCCAGTTGCATGTGGGGCTGCGTAAAGGCTCCCCTGGGGAGTTCACTTGTACCCAAAGCCTTCCTTTGGGGGCACTTTTGGTTGGGCGAAAAGGGCTCGCAACGCATTTCCTGGGGCCTGATTTTTCAGTCGTCTTCGATGCCGGCTAAGGATATGTTTATGGATGCTCGGAAAAAGCGAACGCCGAGGGTCCAGTTGCATGTGGGGCTGCGTAAAGGCTCCCCTGGGGAGTTCACTTGTACCCAAAGCCTTCCTTTGGGGGCACTTTTGGAGTCGCGAAAAGGGCTCGGAACGCATTTCCTGGGGCCTGATTTTTCAGTCGTCTTCGATGCCGGCTAGGGCTATGTTTAGGGATGCTCGGAAACAGCGAACGCCGAGGGTCCAGTTGCATGTGGGGCTGCGTAAAGGCTCCCCTGGGGAGTTCACTTGTACCCAAAGCCTTCCTTTGGTGACACTTTTGGATTGTCCAAAGGGGCTTGCAACGCGTTTTCTGGGGCCCTGGTTTTCAGTCTTCTCCCATGCTGGCTAGTGATATATTTAGGGTTGCTCGGGAAAATAGAACCCGGAGGGTCCAGTTGCATGTGGGGCTGCGTAAAGTCTCCCCTGGGGAGTTCACTTGTACCCAAAGCCTTCCATTGGTGACACTTTTGGATGGTCCAAAGGGGCTTGCAACGCTTTTTCTGTGGCCCGAGTTTTCAGTCTTCTCCCATGCCGGCTAGTGATATATTTAGGTTTGCTCGGAAACAGCGAACCCGGAGGGTCCAGTTGCATGTGGGGCTGCGTAAAGTCTCCCCTGGGGAGTTCTCTTGTACCCAAAGTCTTCCTTTGGGGGCACTTTTGGATGGGCGAAAAGAGCTCGCAACGCATTTCCTGGGGCCTGATTTTTCAGTCGTCTCCGATGACGGCTAGGGCTAGGTTTAGGTTTGCTCATGAACAGCGAACCCGGAGGGTCCAGTTGCATGTGGGGCTGCGTAAAGGCTCCCCTGGGGAGTTCACTTGTATCCAAAGCCTTCCTTTGGGGGCACTTTTGGATGGTCCAAAGGGGCTCGCAACGCATTTCCTGGGGCCTGATTTTTCACTCGTCTCTGATGATGGCTAGGGCTACGTTCAGGTTTGCTCAGGAACAGCGAACTCGGAGGGTCCAGTTGCATGTGGGGCTGCGTAAAGGCTCCCCTGGGGAGTTCACTTGTACCCAAAGCCTTCCTTTGGTTACACTTTTGGATGGTCCAAAGGGGCTTGCAACGCGTTTTCTGGGGCCCGGGTTTTCAGTCTTCTCCCATGCTGGCTAGTGATATATTTAGGTTTGCTCGGAAAAATCGAACCCGGAGGGTCCAGTTGCATGTGGGGCTGCGTAAAGGCTCCCCTGGTAGATCACTTGTACCTAAAGTCTTCCTTTGGGGGCACTTTTGGATGGTCCAAAGGGGCTCACAACACATTTCCTGGGGCCTGATTTTTCAGTCGTCTTCGATGCCGGCTAGGGCTATATTTAGGGATGCTCAGAAACAGCGAAACCGGAGGGTCCAGTTGCATGTGGGGCTGCGTAAAGGCTCCCCTGGGGAGTTCACTTGTACCCAAAGCCTTCCTTTGGTGACACTTTTGGATGGTCCAAAGGGGCTTGCAACGAGTTTTCTGCGGCCCGGGTTTTCAGTCTTCTCCCATGCCGGCTAGGGATATATTTAGGGTTGTTCTAAAAATCGAACGCGGACGGTCCAGTTGCATGTGGGGCTGCGTAAAGGCTCCCCTGGGGAGTTCACTTGTACCCAAAGCCTTCCTTTGGTGACACTTTTGGATGGGCGAAAAGGGCTTGTACTGCATTTCCTGGGGCCTGATTTTTCAGTCGTCTTCGATGCCGGCTAGGGCTATGTTTAGGGATGCTCGGAAACAGCGAACCCGGAGGGTCCAGTTGCATGTGGGGCTGCGTAAAGGCTCCCCTGGGGAGTTCTCTTGTACCCAAAGCCTTCCTTTGGTTACACTTTTGGATGGTCCAAAGGGGCTTGCAACGCGTTTTCTGGAGCCCGGGTTTTCAGTCTTCTCCCATGCTGGCTAGTGATATATTTAGGGTTGCTCGGAAAAATCGAACCCGGAGGGTCCAGTTGCATGTGGGGCTGCATAAAGGCTCCCCTGGGAGATCACTTGAACCTAAAGTCTTCCTTTGGGGGCACTTTTGGATAGGCGAAAAGGGCTCGGAACGCATTTCCTGGGGCCTGATTTTTCAGTCGTCTTCGATGCCGGCTAGGGCTATGTTTAGGGATGCTCGGAAACAGCGAACCCGGAGTGTCCAGTTGCATGTGGGGCTGCGTAAAGGCTCCCCTGGGGAGTTCACTTTTATCCAAAGCCTTCCTTTGGGGGCACATTTGGATGCTCCAAAGGGGCTCGCAACGCATTTCCTGGGGCCTGATTTTTCACTCGTCTCCGATGACGGCTAGGGCTATGTTAATGTTTGCTCAGGAACAGCGAACCCGGAGGGTCCAGTTGCATGTGGGGCTGCGTAAAGGCTCCCCTGGGGAGTTCACTTGTACCCAAAGCCTTCCTTTGGGGGCACTTTTGGATGGGCGAAAAGGGCTCGGAACGCATTTCCTGGGGCCTGATTTTTCAGTCGTCTTCGATGCCGGCTAGGGCTATGTTTAGGGATGCTCGGAAACAGCGAACGCCGAGGGTCCAGTTGCATGTGGGGCTGCGTAAAGGCTCCCCTGGGGAGTTCACTTGTACCCAAAGCCTTCCTTTGGTGACACTTTTGGATTGTCCAAAGGGGCTTGCAACGCGTTTTCTGGGGCCCTGGTTTTCAGTCTTCTCCCATGCTGGCTAGTGATATATTTAGGGTTGCTCGGGAAAATAGAACCCGGAGGGTCCAGTTGCATGTGGGGCTGCGTAAAGGCTCCCCTGGGGAGTTCACTTGTACCCAAAGCCTTCCATTGGTGACACTTTTGGATGGTCCAAAGGGGCTTGCAACGCTTTTTCTGTGGCCCGAGTTTTCAGTCTTCTCCCATGTCGGCTGGTTATATATTTAGGTTTGCTCGGAAACAGCGAACCCGGAGGGTCCAGTTGCATGTGGGGCTGCGTAAAGGCTCCCGTGGGGAGTTCTCTTGTACCCAAAGCCTTCCTTTGGGGGCACTTTTGGATGGGCGAAAAGGGCTCGGAACGCATTTCCTGGGGCCTGATTTTTCAGTCGTCTTCGATGCCGGCTAGGGCTTTGTTTATGGATGCTCAGAAACAGCGAACCCGGAGGGTCCAGTTGCATGTGGGGCTGCGTAAAGGCTCCCCTGGGGAGTTCACTTGTACCCAAAGCCTTCCTTTGGGGGCACTTTTGGATGGTCCAAAGGGGCTCGCAACGCATTTCCTGGGGCCTGATTTTTCACTCGTCTCCGATGATGGCTAGGGCTACGTTCAGGCTTGCTCAGGAACAGCGAACTCGGAGGGTCCAGTTGCATGTGGGGCTGCGTAAAGGCTCCCCTGGGGAGTTCACTTGTACCCAAAGCCTTTCTTTGGGGGCACTTTTGGATGGTCCAAAGGGGCTTGCAACGCGTTTTCTGGGGCCCAGGTTTTCAGTCTTCTCCCATGCCAGCTAGTGATATATTTAGGGTTGCTCGGAAAAATCGAACCCGAAGGGTCCAGTTGCATGTGGGGCTGCGTAAAGGCTCCCCTGGGGAGTTTACTTGTACCCAAAGCCTTCCTTTGGTGACACTTTTGGATGGGCGAAAAGGGCTTGTACTGCATTTCCTGGGGCCTGATTTTTCAGTCGTCTTCGATGCCGGCTAGGGCTATGTTTAGGGATGCTCGGAAACAGCGAACCCGGAGGGTCCAGTTGCATGTGGGGCTGCGTAAAGGCTCCCCTGGGGAGTTCTCTTGTACCCAAAGCCTTCCTTTGGTTACACTTTTGGATGGTCCAAAGGGGCTTGCAACGCGTTTTCTGGGGCCCGGGTTTTCAGTCTTCTCCCATGCTGGCTAGTGATATATTTAGGGTTGCTCGGAAAAATCGAACCCGGAGGGTCCAGTTGCATGTGGGGCTGCGTAAAGGCTCCCCTGGGAGATCACTTTTATCCAAAGCCTTCCTTTGGGGGCACATTTGGATGCTCCAAAGGGGCTCGCAACGCATTTCCTGGGGCCTGATTTTTCACTCGTCTCCGATGACGGCTAGGGCTATGTTAATGTTTGCTCAGGAACAGCGAACCCGGAGGGTCCAGTTGCATGTGGGGCTGCGTAAAGGCTCCCCTGGGGAGTTCACTTGTACCCAAAGCCTTCCTTTGGGGGCACTTTTGGTTGGGCGAAAAGGGCTCGCAACGCATTTCCTGGGGCCTGATTTTTCAGTCGTCTTCGATGCCGGCTAAGGATATGTTTATGGATGCTCGGAAAAAGCGAACGCCGAGGGTCCAGTTGCATGTGGGGCTGCGTAAAGGCTCCCCTGGGGAGTTCACTTGTACCCAAAGCCTTCCTTTGGGGGCACTTTTGGAGTCGCGAAAAGGGCTCGGAACGCATTTCCTGGGGCCTGATTTTTCAGTCGTCTTCGATGCCGGCTAGGGCTATGTTTAGGGATGCTCGGAAACAGCGAACGCCGAGGGTCCAGTTGCATGTGGGGCTGCGTAAAGGCTCCCCTGGGGAGTTCACTTGTACCCAAAGCCTTCCTTTGGTGACACTTTTGGATTGTCCAAAGGGGCTTGCAACGCGTTTTCTGGGGCCCTGGTTTTCAGTCTTCTCCCATGCTGGCTAGTGATATATTTAGGGTTGCTCGGGAAAATAGAACCCGGAGGGTCCAGTTGCATGTGGGGCTGCGTAAAGGCTCCCCTGGGGAGTTCACTTGTACCCAAAGCCTTCCATTGGTGACACTTTTGGATGGTCCAAAGGGGCTTGCAACGCTTTTTCTGTGGCCCGAGTTTTCAGTCTTCTCCCATGCCGGCTAGTGATATATTTAGGTTTGCTCGGAAACAGCGAACCCGGAGGGTCCAGTTGCATGTGGGGCTGCGTAAAGTCTCCCCTGGGGAGTTCTCTTGTACCCAAAGTCTTCCTTTGGGGGCACTTTTGGATGGGCGAAAAGAGCTCGCAACGCATTTCCTGGGGCCTGATTTTTCAGTCGTCTCCGATGACGGCTAGGGCTAGGTTTAGGTTTGCTCATGAACAGCGAACCCGGAGGGTCCAGTTGCATGTGGGGCTGCGTAAAGGCTCCCCTGGGGAGTTCACTTGTATCCAAAGCCTTCCTTTGGGGGCACTTTTGGATGGTCCAAAGGGGCTCGCAACGCATTTCCTGGGGCCTGATTTTTCACTCGTCTCCCATGACGGCTAGGGGTACGTTTAGTTTTGCTCATGTACAGCGAACCCGGAGGGTCCAGTTCCATGTGGGGCTGCGTAAAGGTTTCCCTGGGGAGTTCTCTTGTACCCAAAGTCTTCCTTTGGGGGCACTTTTGGATGGTCCAAAGGGGCTCGCAACACATTTCCTGGGGCCTGATTTTTCAGTCGTCTTCGATGCCGGCTAGGGCTATATTTAGGGATGCTCAGAAACAGCGAAACCGGAGGGTCCAGTTGCATGTGGGGCTGCGTAAAGGCTCCCCTGGGGAGTTCACTTGTACCCAAAGCCTTCCTTTGGTGACACTTTTGGATGGTCCAAAGGGGCTTGCAACGAGTTTTCTGCGGCCCGGGTTTTCAGTCTTCTCCCATGCCGGCTAGGGATATATTTAGGGTTGTTCTAAAAATCGAACGCGGACGGTCCAGTTGCATGTGGGGCTGCGTAAAGGCTCCCCTGGGGAGTTCTCTTGTACCCAAAGCCTTCCTTTGGGGGCACTTTTGGATGGGCGAAAAGGGCTCGCAACGCATTTCCTGGGGCCTGATTTTTCAGTCGTCATCGATGCCGGCTAGGGCTATGTTTAGGGATGCTCGGAAACAGCGAACCCGGAGGGTCCAGTTGCATGTGGGGCTGCGTAAAGGCTCCCGTGGGGAGTTCTCTTGTACCCAAAGCCTTCCTTTGGGGGCACTTTTGGATGGGCGAAAAGGGCTTGCACCGCATTTCCTGGGGCCTGATTTTTCAGTCGTCTTCGATGCCGGCTAGGGTTATGTTTAGGGATGCTCGGAAACAGCGAACCCGGAGGGTCCAGTGGCATGTGGGGCTGCGTAAAGGCTCCCCTGGGGAGTTTACTTGTACCCAAAGCCTTCCTTTGGTGACACTTTTGGATGGGCGAAAAGGGCTTGTACTGCATTTCCTGGGGCCTGATTTTTCAGTCGTCTTCGATGCCGGCTAGGGCTATGTTTAGGGATGCTCGGAAACAGCGAACCCGGAGGGTCCAGTTGCATGTGGGGCTGCGTAAAGGTTTCCCTGGGGAGTTCTCTTGTACCCAAAGCCTTCCTTTGGTTACACTTTTGGATGGTCCAAAGGGGCTTGCAACGCGTTTTCTGGGGCCCGGGTTTTCAGTCTTCTCCCATGCTGGCTAGTGATATATTTAGGGTTGCTCGGAAAAATCGAACCCGGAGGGTCCAGTTGCATGTGGGGCTGCGTAAAGGCTCCCCTGGGAGATCACTTGTACCTAAAGTCTTCCTTTGGGGGCACTTTTGGTTGGGCGAAAAGGGCTCGCAACGCATTTCCTGGGGCCTGATTTTTCAGTCGTCTTCGATGCCGGCTAGGGCTATGTTTAGGGATGCTCGGAGACAGCGAACCCGGAGTGTCCAGTTGCATGTGGGGCTGCGTAAAGGCTCCCCTGGGGAGTTCACTTTTATCCAAAGCCTTCCTTTGGGGGCACATTTGGATGCTCCAAAGGGGCTCGCAACGCATTTCCTGGGGCCTGATTTTTCACTCGTCTCCGATGACGGCTAGGGCTATGTTAATGTTTGCTCAGGAACAGCGAACCCGGAGGGTCCAGTTGCATGTGGGGCTGCGTAAAGGCTCCCCTGGGGAGTTCACTTGTACCCAAAGCCTTCCTTTGGGGGCACTTTTGGATGGGCGAAAAGGGCTCGCAACGCATTTCCTGGGGCCTGATTTTTCAGTCGTCTTCGATGCCGGCTAAGGATATGTTTAGGGATGCTCGGAAAAAGCGAACGCCGAGGGTCCAGTTGCATGTGGGGCTGCGTAAAGGCTCCCCTGGGGAGTTCACTTGTACCCAAAGCCTTCCTTTGGGGGCACTTTTGGAGTCGCGAAAAGGGCTCGGAACGCATTTCCTGGGGCCTGATTTTTCAGTCGTCTTCGATGCCGGCTAGGGCTATGTTTAGGGATGCTCGGAAACAGCGAACGCCGAGGGTCCAGTTGCATGTGGGGCTGCGTAAAGGCTCCCCTGGGGAGTTCACTTGTACCCAAAGCCTTCCTTTGGTGACACTTTTGGATTGTCCAAAGGGGCTTGCAACGCGTTTTCTGGGGCCCTGGTTTTCAGTCTTCTCCCATGCTGGCTAGTGATATATTTAGGGTTGCTCGGGAAAATAGAACCCGGAGGGTCCAGTTGCATGTGGGGCTGCGTAAAGGCTCCCCTGGGGAGTTCACTTGTACCCAAAGCCTTCCATTGGTGACACTTTTGGATGGTCCAAAGGGGCTTGCAACGCTTTTTCTGTGGCCCGAGTTTTCAGTCTTCTCCCATGCCGGCTGGTTATATATTTAGGTTTGCTCGGAAACAGCGAACCCGGAGGGTCCAGTTGCATGTGGGGCTGCGTAAAGGCTCCCGTGGGGAGTTCTCTTGTACCCAAAGCCTTCCTTTGGGGGCACTTTTGGATGGGCGAAAAGGGCTCGGAACGCATTTCCTGGGGCCTGATTTTTCAGTCGTCTTCGATGCCGGCTAGGGCTTTGTTTATGGATGCTCAGAAACAGCGAACCCGGAGGGTCCAGTTGCATGTGGGGCTGCGTAAAGGCTCCCCTGGGAGTTCACTTGTACCCAAAGCCTTTCTTTGGGTGCACTTTTGGATGGTCCAATGGGGCTTGCAACGCATTTCCTGGGGCCTGATTTTTCAGTCGTCTCCAATGACGGCTAGTGCTACGTTTAGGTTTGCTCATGAACAGTGAACCCGGAGGGTCCAGTTGCATGTGGGGCTGCGTAAAGGCTCCCTTGGGGAGTTCTCTTGTATCCAAAGCCTTCCTTTGGTGACACTTTTGGATGGTCCAAAGGGGCTTGCAACGCGTTTTCTGGGGCCCAGGTTTTCAGTCTTCTCCCATGCCGGCTAGTGATATATTTAGGGTTGCTCGGAAAAATCGAACCCGAAGGGTCCAGTTGCATGTGGGGCTGCGTAAAGGCTCCCCTGGGGAGTTCACTTGTACCCAAAGCCTTCCTTTGGGGGCACTTTTGGATGGGCGAAAAGGCATCGGAACGCATTTCCTGGGGCCTGATTTTTCAGTCGTCTCCGATGACGGCTAGGGCTACGTTTAGGTTTGCTCATGAACAGCGAACCCGGAGGGTCCAGTTGCATGTGGGGCTGCGTAAAGGTTTCCCTGGGGAGTTCTCTTGTATCCAAAGTCTTCCTTTGGGGGCACTTTTGGATGGGCGAAAAGGGCTCGCAACGCATTTCCTGGGTCCTGATTTTTCAGTCGTCTCCGATGACGGCTAGGGCTATGTTCATGGATGCTCAGAAACAGTGAACCCGGAGGGTCCAGTTGCATGTGGGCCTGCGTAAAGGCTCCCCTGGGGAGTTCACTTGTACCCAAAGCCTTCCTTTGGGGGCACTTTTGGATGGTCCAAAGGGGCTTGCAACGCATTTTCTGGGGCCCGGGTTTTCAGTCTTCTCCCATGCCGGCTAGTGATATATTTAGGGTTGCTCTGAAACAGCGAACCTGGAGGGTCCAGTTGCATGTGGGGCTGCGTAAAGGCTCCCCTGGGGAGTTCACTTGTACCCAAAGCCTTCCTTTGGGGGCACTTTTGGATGGTCCAAAGGGGCTCGCAACACATTTCCTGGGGCCTGATTTTTCAGTCGTCTTCGATGCCAGCTAGGGCTATGATTAGGGATGCTTAGAAACAGCGAACGCGGAGGGTCCAGTTGCATGTGGGGCTGCGTAAAGGCTCCCCTGGGGAGTTCTCTTGTACCCAAAGCCTTCCTTTGGTGACACTTTTGGATGGTCCAAAGGGGCTTGCAATGCGTTTTCTGGGTCCCGGGTTTTCAGTCTTCTCCCATGCTGTCTAATGATATATTTACGGTTGCTCGGAAAAATCGAACCCGGAGGGTCCAGTTGCATGTGGGGCTGCGTAAAGGCTCCCCTGGGGAGTTCACTTGTACCCAAAGCCTTCCTTTGGGGGCACTTTTGGATGGGCGAAAAGGGCTCGGAACGCATTTCCTGGGGCCTGATTTTTCAGTCGTCTTCGATGCCGGCTAAGGCTATGTTTAGGGATGCTCGGAAACAGCGAACGCCGAGGGTCCAGTTGCATGTGGGGCTGCGTAAAGGCTCCCCTGGGGAGTTCACTTGTACCCAAAGCCTTCCTTTGGGGGCACTTTTGGATGGGCGAAAAGGGCTCGTACCGCATTTTCTGTGGCCCGGGGTTTCAGTCTTCTCCCATGCCGGCTACTGATATATTTAGGGTTGCTCGGAAAAATCGAACCCGGAGGGTCCAGTTGCATATGGGGCTGCGTAAAGGCTCCCCTGGGGAGTTCTCTTGTACCCAAAGCCTTCCTTTGGGGGCAGTTTTGGATGGGCGAAAAGGGCTTGCACCGCATTTCCTGGGGCCTGATTTTTCAGTCGTCTTCGATGCCGGCTAGGGCTATGTTTAGGGATGCTCAGAAACAGCGAACTCGGAGGGTCCTGTTACATGTGGGGCTGCATAAAGTCTCCCCTGGGGAGTTCACTTGTACCCAAAGCCTTCCTTTGGGGGCACTTTTGGATTGTCCAAAGGGGCTTGCAACGCGTTTTCTGGGGCCCGGGTTTTCAGTCTTCTCCCATGCTGGCTAGTGATATATTTAGGGTTGCTCGGAAAAATCGAACCCGGAGGGTCCAGTTGCATGTGGGGCTGCGTAAAGGCTCCCCTGGGGAGTTCACTTGTACCCAAAGCCTTCCTTTGGGGGCACTTTTGGATGGGCGAAAAGGGCTCGCAACGCATTTCCTGGGGCCTGATTTTTCAGTCGTCATCGATGCCGGCTAGGGTTATGTTTAGGGATGCTCGGAAACAGCGAACCCGGAGGGTCCAGTTGCATGTGGGGCTGCGTAAAGGCTCCCGTGGGGAGTTCTCTTGTACCCAAAGCCTTCCTTTGGGGGTACATTTGGATGGGCGAAAAGGGCTTGCACCGCATTTCCTGGGGCCTGATTTTTCAGTCGTCTTCGATGCCAGCTAGGGTTATGTTTAGGGATGCTCGGAAACAGCGAACGCCGAGGTTCCAGTTGCATGTGGGGCTGCGTAAAGGCTCCCCTGGGGAGTTCACTTGTACCCAAAGTCTTCCTTTGGTGACACTTTTGGATGGGCGAAAAGGGCTCGGAACTCATTTCCTGGGGCCTGATTTTTCAGTCGTCTCCGATGATGGCTAAGGCTATGTTTAGGTTTGCTCATGAACAGCGAACCCATAGGGTCCAGTTGCATGTGGGGCTGCGTAAAGGCTCCCCTGGGGAGTTCACTTGTACCCAAAGCCTTCCTTTGGTGACACTTTTGGATGGTCCAAAGGGGCTTGCAACGCGTTTTCTGGGGCCCGGTTTTTCAGTCTTCTCCCATGCGGGCTAGTGATATATTTAGTGTTGCTCGGAAAAATCGAACCCGAAGGGTCCAGTTGCATGTGGGGCTGCGTAAAGTCTCCCCTGGGGAGTTCTCTTGTACCCAAAGTCTTCCTTTGGGGGCACTTTTGGATGGTCCAAAGGGGCTCGCAACGCATTTCCTGGGGCCTGATTTTTCACTCGTCTCTGATGATGGCTAGGGCTACGTTCAGGTTTGCTCAGGAACAGCGAACTCGGAGGGTCCAGTTGCATGTGGGGCTGCGTAAAGGCTCCCCTGGGGAGTTCACTTGTACCCAAAGCCTTCCTTTGGTGACACTTTTGGATGGGCGAAAAGGCATCGGAACGCATTTCCTGGGGCCTGATTTTTCACTCGTCTCCCATGACGGCTAGGGGTACGTTTAGTTTTGCTCATGTACAGCGAACCCGGAGGGTCCAGTTCCATGTGGGGCTGCGTAAAGGTTTCCCTGGGGAGTTCTCTTGTACCCAAAGTCTTCCTTTGGGGGCACTTTTGGATGGTCCAAAGGGGCTCGCAACACATTTCCTGGGGCCTGATTTTTCAGTCGTCTTCGATGCCGGCTAGGGCTATATTTAGGGATGCTCAGAAACAGCGAAACCGGAGGGTCCAGTTGCATGTGGGGCTGCGTAAAGGCTCCCCTGGGGAGTTCACTTGTACCCAAAGCCTTCCTTTGGTGACACTTTTGGATGGTCCAAAGGGGCTTGCAACGAGTTTTCTGCGGCCCGGGTTTTCAGTCTTCTCCCATGCCGGCTAGGGATATATTTAGGGTTGTTCTAAAAATCGAACGCGGACGGTCCAGTTGCATGTGGGGCTGCGTAAAGGCTCCCCTGGGGAGTTCTCTTGTACCCAAAGCCTTCCTTTGGTGACACTTTTGGATGTCCAAAGGGGCTTGCAACGAGTTTTCTGCGGCCCGGGTTTTCAGTCTTCTCCCATGCCGGCTAGGGATATATTTAGGGTTGTTCTAAAAATCGAACGCGGACGGTCCAGTTGCATGTGGGGCTGCGTAAAGGCTCCCCTGGGGAGTTCTCTTGTACCCAAAGCCTTCCTTTGGGGGCGCTTTTGGATGGGCGAAAAGGGCTTGCACCGCATTTCCTGGGGCCTGATTTTTCAGTCGTCTTCGATGCCGGCTAGGGTTATGTTTAGGGATGCTCGGAAACAGCGAACCCGGAGGGTCCAGTTGCATGTGGGGCTGCGTAAAGGCTCCCGTGGGGAGTTTACTTGTACCCAAAGCCTTCCTTTGGTGACACTTTTGGATGGGCGAAAAGGGCTTGTACTTCATTTCCTGGGGCCTGATTTTTCAGTCGTCTCCGATGACGGCTAGTGATATATTTAGGGTTGCTCGGAAAAATCGAACCCGGAGGGTCCAGTTGGATGTGGGGCTGCGTAAAGGCTCCCCTGGGAGATCACTTGTACCTAAAGTCTTCCTTTGGGGGCACTTTTGGATAGGCGAAAAGGGCTCGGAACGCATTTCCTGGGGCCTGATTTTTCAGTCGTCTTTCATGCCGGCTAGGGCTATGTTTAGGGATGCTCGGAGACAGCGAACCCGGAGTGTCCAGTTGCATGTGGGGCTGCGTAAAGGCTCCCCTGGGGAGTTCACTTGTACCCAAAGCCTTCCTTTGGGGGCACATTTGGATGCTCCAAAGGGGCTCGCAACGCATTTCCTGGGGCCTGATTTTTCACTCGTCTCCGATGACGGCTAGGGCTATGTTAATGTTTGCTCAGGAACAGCGAACCCGGAGGGTCCAGTTGCATGTGGGGCTGCGTAAAGGCTCCCCTGGGGAGTTCACTTGTACCCAAAGCCTTCCTTTGGGGGCACTTTTGGATGGGCGAAAAGGGCTCGCAACGCATTTCCTGGGGCCTGATTTTTCAGTCGTCTTCGATGCCGGCTAAGGATATGTTTATGGATGCTCGGAAAAAGCGAACGCCGAGGGTCCAGTTGCATGTGGGGCTGCGTAAAGGCTCCCCTGGGGAGTTCACTTGTACCCAAAGCCTTCCTTTGGGGGCACTTTTGGAGTCGCGAAAAGGGCTCGGAACGCATTTCCTGGGGCCTGATTTTTCAGTCGTCTTCGATGCCGGCTAGGGCTATGTTTAGGGATGCTCGGAAACAGCGAACGCCGAGGGTCCAGTTGCATGTGGGGCTGCGTAAAGGCTCCCCTGGGGAGTTCACTTGTACCCAAAGCCTTCCTTTGGTGACACTTTTGGATTGTCCAAAGGGGCTTGCAACGCGTTTTCTGGGGCCCTGGTTTTCAGTCTTCTCCCATGCTGGCTAGTGATATATTTAGGGTTGCTCGGGAAAATAGAACCCGGAGGGTCCAGTTGCATGTGGGGCTGCGTAAAGGCTCCCCTGGGGAGTTCACTTGTACCCAAAGCCTTCCATTGGTGACACTTTTGGATGGTCCAAAGGGGCTTGCAACGCTTTTTCTGTGGCCCGAGTTTTCAGTCTTCTCCCATGCTGTCTAATGATATATTTACGGTTGGTCGGAAAAATCGAACCCGGAGGGTCCAGTTGCATGTGGGGCTGCGTAAAGTCTCCCCTGGGGAGTTCACTTGTACCCAAAGCCTTCCTTTGGGGGCACTTTTGGATGGTCCAAAGGGGCTCGCAACGCATTTCCTGGGGCCTGATTTTTCACTCGTCTCCGATGATGGCTAGGGCTACGTTCAGGTTTGCTCAGGAACAGCGAACTCGGAGGATCCAGTTGCATGTGGGGCTGCGTAAAGGCTCCCCTGGGGAGTTCACTTGTACCCAAAGCCTTCCTTTGGTGACACTTTTGGATTGTCCAAAGGGGCTTGCAATGCGTTTTCTGGGGCCTGATTTTTCAGTCGTCTTCGATGCCGGCTAGGGCTATGTTTAGGGATGCTCGGAAAAAGCGAACCCGGAGGGTCCAGTTGCATGTGGGGCTGCGTAAAGGCTCCCCTGGGGAGTTCTCTTGTACCCAAAGTCTTCCTTTGGGGGCACTTTTGGATGGGCGAAAAGGGCTCGGAACGCATTTCCTGGGGCCTGATTTTTCACTCGTCTGCGATGACGGCTAGGGCTACATTTAGGTTTGCTCGGAAACAGTGAACCCTGAGGGTCCAGTTGCATGTGGGGCTGCGTAAAGGCTCCCCTGGGGAGATCACTTGTACCCAAGGCCTTCCTTTGGGGGCACTTTTGGATGGTCTAAAGGGGCTTGCAACGCATTTCCTGGGGCCTGATTTTTCAGTCGTCTCCGATGATGGCTAGGGCTACGTTTAGGTTTGCTTATGAACAGCGAACCCGTAGGGTCCAGTTGCATGTGGGGCTGCGTAAAGGCTCCCCTGGGGACTTCTCTTGTACCCAAAGCCTTCCTTTGGTGACACTTTTGGATGGTCCAAAGGGGCTTGCAACGCGTTTTCTGGGGCCCGGGTTTTCAGTCTTCTCCCATGCCGGCTAGGGATATATTTAGGGTTGCTCGGAAAAATCGAACCCGAAGGTTCCAGTTGCATGTGGGGCTGCGTAAAGGCTCCCCTGGGGAGTTCTCTTGTACCCAAAGCCTTCCTTTGGGGGCATTTTTGGATGGGCGAAAAGGGCTCGCAACGCATTTCCTGGGGCCTGATTTTTCACTCGTCTGCGATGACGGCCAGGGTTACATTTAGGTTTGCTCGGAAACAGCGAACCCGGAGGGTCCAGTTGCATGTGGGCCTGCGTAAAGGCTCCCCTAGGGAGATCACTTGTATCCAAAGCCTTCCTTTCGGGGCACTTTTGGATCGTCCAAAGGGGCTCGCAACACATTTCCTTTGGCCTGATTTTTCACTCGTCTCCTATGATGGCTAGGGCTACGTTTAGGTTTGCTCAGGAACAGCGAACTCGGAGGGTACTGTTATATGTGGGGCTGCGTAAAGGCTCCCCTCGGGAGTTCACTTGTACCCAAAGCCTTCCTTTCGGTGCAGTTTTGGATGGGCGAAAAGGGCTTGCAACGCATTTCCTGGGGCCTGATTTTTCAGTCGTCTTCCATGACGGCTAGGGCTATGTTTACGGATGCTCAGAAACAGCGAACCCGGAGGGGTCAGTTGCATGTGGGGCTGCGTAAAGGCTCCCCTGGGGAGTTCTCTTGTATCCAAAGCCTTCCTTTGGGGGCACTTTTGGATGGGCGAAAAGGCCTCGGAACGCATTTCCTGGGGCCTGATTTTTCAGTCGTCTACGAAGACGGCTAGGGCTATATTTAGGTTTGCTCGGAAACAGCGAACCCGGAGGGTCCAGTTGCATGTGGGGCTGCGTAAAGGCTCCCCTGGGGAGATCACTTGTACCCAAGGCCTTCCTTTGGGGGCACTTTTGGATGGTCTAAAGGGGCTTGCAACTCATTTCCTGGGGCCTGATTTTTCAGTCGTCTCCGATGATGGCTAGGGCTACGTTTAGGTTTGCTCATGAACAGCGAACCCGTAGGGTCCAGTTGCATGTGGGGCTGCGTAAAGGCTCCCCTGGGGACTTCTCTTGTACCCAAAGCCTTCCTTTGGTGACACTTTTGGATGGTCCAAAGGGGCTTGCAACGCGTTTTCTGGGGCCCGGGTTTTCAGTCTTCTCCCATGCCGGATAGGGATATATTTAGGGTTTCTCGGAAAAATCGAACCCGAAGGGTCCAGTTGCATGTGGGGCTGCGTAAAGGCTTCCCTGGGGAGTTCTCTTGTACCCAAAGTCTTCCTTTGGGGGCACTTTTGGATGGGCGAAAAGGGCTCGGAACGCATTTCCTGGGGCCTGATTTTTCAGTCGTCTTCGATGCCGGCTAGGGATATGTTTAGGGATGCTCAGAAAGAGCGAACCCGGAGGGTCCAGTTGCATGTGGGGCTGCGTAAAGGCTCCCCTGGGGAGTTCACTTGTACCCAAAGCCTTCCTTTGGGGGTACATTTGGATGGGCGAAAAGGCCTCGGAACGCATTTCCTGGGACCTGATTTTTCACTCGTCTGCGATGATGGCCAGGGTTACATTTAGGTTTGCTCGGAAACAGCGAACCCGGAGGGTCCAGTTGCATGTGGGGCTGCGTAAAGGCTCCCCTAGGGAGATCACTTGTACCCAAGGCCTTCCTTTGGGGGCACTTTTGGATGGTCTAAAGGGGCTTGCAACGCATTTCCTGGGGCCTGATTTTTCAGTCGTCTCCTATGATGGCTAGGGCTACGTTTAGGTTTGCTCATGAACAGCGAACTCGAAGGGTCCAGTTGCATGTGGGGCTGCGTAAAGGCTCCCCTGGGGAGTTCTCTTGTACCCAAGGCCTTCCTTTGGGGGCACTTTTGGATGGTCCAAAGGGGCTTGCAACGCGTTTTCTGGGGCCCGGGTTTTCAGTCTTCTCCCATGCCGGCTAGGGATATATTTAGGGTTGCTCGGAAATATCGAACCCGAAGGGTCCAGTTGCATGTGGGGCTGCGTAAAGGCTCCCCTGGGGAGTTCTCTTGTACCCAAAGTCTTCCTTTGGGGGCACTTTTGGATGGGCGAAAAGGGCTCGGAACGCATTTCCTGGGGCCTGATTTTTCAGTCGTCTTCGATGCCGGCTTGTGCTATGTTTAGGGATGCTCGGAAAAAGCGAACCCGGAGGGTCCAGTTGCATGTGGGGCTGCGTAAAGGCTCCCCTGGGGAGTTCACTTGTACCCAAAGCCTTCCTTTGGTGACACTTTTGGATGGTCCAAAGGGGCTTGCAATTCTTTTTATGTGGCCCGGTTTTCAGTCTTCTCCCATGCCGGCTAGTGATATATTTAGGGTTGCTCGGAAACAGCGAACGCGGACGGTCCAGTTGCATGTGGGGCTGCGTAAAGGCTCCCCTGGGGAGTTCACTTGTACCCAAAGCCTTCCTTTGGGGGCACATTTGGATGGGCGAAAAGGCCTCGGAACGCATTTCCTGGGACCTGATTTTTCACTCGTCTGCGATGATGGCCAGGGTTACATTTAGGTTTGCTCGGAAACAGCGAACCCGGAGGGTCCAGTTGCATGTGGGGCTGCGTAAAGGCTCCCCTGGGAGTTCACTTGTACCCAAAGCCTTCCTTTGGTGAAACTTTTGGATTGTCCAAAGGGGCTTGCAACGTGTTTTCTGGGGCCCGGGATTTCAGTCTTCTCCCATGCCGGCTAGTGTTATGTTTAGGGTTGTTCGAAAAATCGAACGCGGACGGTCCCGTTGCATGTGGGGCTGCGTAAAGGCTCCCCTGGGGAGTTCACTTGTATCCAAAGCCTTCCTTTGGGGGTACTTTTGGATGGTCCAAAGGGGCTCGCAACGCATTTCCTGGGGCCTGATTTTTCAGTCGTCTCCGATGATGGCTAGGGCTACGTTTAGGTTTGCTCAGGAACAGCGAACTCGGAGGGTCCTGTTACATGTGGGGCTGCATAAAGTCTCCCCTGGGGAGTTCACTTGTATCCAAAGCCTTCCTTTGGGGGCACTTTTGGATGGGCGAAAAGGGCTGGCAACGCATTTCCTGGGGCCTGATTTTTCAGTCGTCTTCGATGCCGGCTAGGGCTATGTTTAGGGATGCTCAGAAACAGCGAACTCGGAGGGTCCTGTTACATGTGGGGCTGCATAAAGTCTCCCCTGGGGAGTTCACTTGTACCCAAAGCCTTCCTTTGGGGGCACTTTTGGATGGGCGAAAAGGCCTCGGAACGCATTTCCTGGGGCCTGATTTTTCAGTCGTCTCCGATGACGGCTAGGGCTATGTTTAGGGATGCTCAGAAACAGCGATCATGGAGGGTCCAGTTGCATGTGGGGCTGCGTAAAGGCTCCCCAGAGGAGTTCACTTGTACCCAAAGCCTTCCTTTGGGGGCACTTTTGGATGGTCCAAAGGGGCTTGCAACGCCTTTTTTGTGGCCCGGGATTTCAGTCTTCTCCCATGCCGGCTAGTGATATATTTAGGGTTGCTCTGAAACAGCGAACCCGGAGGGTCCAGTTGCATGTGGGGCTGCGTAAAGGTTTCCCTGGGGAGTTCTCTTGTACCCAAAGTCTTCCTTTGGGGGCACTTTTGGATGGTCCAAAGGGGCTCGCAACGCATTTCCTGGGGCCTGATTTTTCACTCGTCTGCGATGCCGGCTAGGGCTATGTTTAGGGATGCTCAGAAACAGCGAACCCGGAGGGTCCAGTTGCATGTGGGGCTGCGTAAAGGCTCCCGTGGGGAGTTCACTTGTACCCAAAGCCTTCCTTTGGGGGCACTTTTGGATGGGCGAAAAGGGCTCGCAACGCATTTCCTGGGGCCTGATTTTTCAGTCGTCTTCGATGCCGTCTAAGGATATGTTTATGGATGCTCGGAAAAAGCGAACGCCGAGGGTCCAGTTGCATGTGGGGCTGCGTAAAGGCTCCCCTGGGGAGTTCACTTGTACCGAAAGCCTTCCTTTGGGGGCACTTTTGGAGTCGCGAAAAGGGCTCGGAACGCATTTCCTGGGGCCTGATTTTTCAGTCGTCTTCGATGCCGGCTAGAGCTATGTTTAGGGATGCTCGGAATCAGCGAACCCTGAGGGTCCAGTTGCATGTGGGGCTGCGTAAAGGCTCCCCTGGGGAGTTCACTTGTACCCAAAGCCTTCCTTTGGTGACACTTTTGGATTGTCCAAAGGGGCTTGCAAAGCGTTTTCTGGGGCCCGGGTTTTCAGTCTTCTCCCATGCTGGCTAGTGATATATTTAGGGTTGCTCGGAAAAATCGAATCCGGAGGGTCCAGTTGCATGTGGGGCTGCGTAAAGGCTCCCCTGGGAGATCACTTGTACCTAAAGTCTTCCTTTGGGGGCACTTTTGGATAGGCGAAAAGGGCTCGGAACGCATTTCCTGGGGCCTGATTTTTCACTCGTCTGCGATGACGGCTAGGGCTACATTTAGGTTTGCTCGGAAACAGCGAACCCTGAGGGTCCAGTTGCATGTGGGGCTGCGTAAATGCTCCCCTGGGGAGATCACTTGTACCCAAGGCCTTCCTTTGGGGGCACTTTTGGATGGTCTAAAGGGGCTTGCAACGCATTTCCTGGGGCCTGATTTTTCAGTCGTCTCCGATGATGGCTAGGGCTACGTTTAGGTTTGCTAATGAACAGCGAACCCGTAGGGTCCAGTTGCATGTGGGGCTGCGTAAAGGCTCCCCTGGGGAGTTCACTTGTACCCAAAGCCTTCCTTTGGTGACACTTTTGGATGGTCCAAAGGGGCTTGCAACGCGTTTTCTGGGGCCCGGGTTTTCAGTCTTCTCCCATGCCGGCTAGGGATATATTTAGGGTTGTTCTAAAAATCGAACCCGAAGGTTCCAGTTGCATGTGGGGCTGCGTAAAGGCTCCCCTGGGGAGTTCTCTTGTACCCAAAGCCTTCCTTTGGGGGCACTTTTGGATGGGCGAAAAGGGCTCGCAACCCATTTCCTGGGGCCTGATTTTTCAGTCATCATCGATGCCGGCTAGGGCTATGTTTAGGGATGCTCGGAAACAGCGAACCCGGAGGGTCCAGTTGCATGTGGGGCTGCGTAAAGGCTCCCCTGGGGAGTTCACTTGTACCCAAAGCCTTCCTTTGCGAGCACTTTTGGATGGGCGAAAAGGGCTCGTACCGCATTTCCTGGGGCCTGATTTTTCAGTCGTCTTCGATGCCGGCTAGGGCTATGTTTAAGAATGCTCGGAAACAGCGAACCCTGAGGGTCCAGTTGCATGTGGGGCTGCGTAAAGGCTCCCCTGGGGAGTTCTCTTGTACCCAAAGCCTTCCTTTGGTGACACTTTTGGATGGTCCAAAGGGGCTTGCAACACGTTTTCTGGGGCCCGGGCTTTCAGTCTTCTCCCATGCCGGCTATTGATATATTTAGGGTTGCTCGGAAACAGCGAACCCGAAGGGTCCAGTTGCATGTGGGGCTGCGTAAAGGCTCCCCTGGGGAGTTCACTTGTACCCAAAGCCTTCCTTTGGGGGCACATTTGGATGGGCGAAAAGGCCTCGGAACGCATTTCCTGGGGCCTGATTTTTCACTCGTCTGCGATGACGGCCAGGGTTACATTTAGGTTTGCTCGGAAACAGCGAACCCGGAGGGTCCAGTTGCATGTGGGCCTGCGTAAAGGCTCCCCTAGGGAGATCACTTGTATCCAAAGCCTTCCTTTCGGGGCACTTTTGGATCGTCCAAAGGGGCTCGCAACGCATTTCCTGGGGCCTGATTTTTCACTCGTCTCCTATGATGGCTAGGGCTACGTTTAGGTTTGCTCAGGAACAGCGAACTCGGAGGGTCCTGTTATATGTGGGGCTGCGTAAAGGCTCCCCTGGGGAGTTCACTTGTACCCAAAGCCTTCCTTTGGTGAAACTTTTGGATTGTCCAAAGGGGCTTGCAACGTGTTTTCTGGGGCCCGGGTTTTCAGTCTTCTCCCATGCCGGCTAGTGTTATGTTTAGGGTTGTTCGAAAAATCGAACGCGGACGGTCCCGTTGCATGTGGGGCTGCGTAAAGGCTCCCCTGGGGAGTTCACTTGTATCCAAAGCCTTCCTTTGGGGGTACTTTTGGATGGTCCAAAGGGGCTTGCAACGCATTTCCTGGGGCCTGATTTTTCAGTCGTCTCCGATGATGGCTAGGGCTACGTTTAGGTTTGCTCAGGAACAGCGAACTCGGAGGGTCCTGTTACATGTGGGGCTGCTGAAAGTCTCCCCTGGGGAGTTCACTTGTACCCAAAGCCTTCCTTTGGGGGCACTTTTGGATGGGCGAAAAGGGCTGGCAACGCATTTCCTGGGGCCTGATTTTTCAGTCGTCTTCGATGCCGGCTAGGGCTATGTTTAGGGATGCTCAGAAACAGTGAACCCGGAGGGGTCAGTTGCATGTGGGGCTGCGTAAAGGCTCCCGTGGGGAGTTCTCTTGTACCCAAAGTCTTCCTTTGGGGGCACTTTTGGATGGGCGAAAAGGCCTCGGAACGCATTTCCTGGGGCCTGATTTTTCAGTCGTCTACGATGACGGCTAGGGCTATGTTTAGGGATGCTCGGAAACAGCGAACCCGGAGGGTCCAGTTGCATGTGGGCCAGCGTAAAGGCTCCCCTAGAGAAATCACTTGTACCCAAAGTCTTCCTTTGCGGGCACTTTTGGATGGGCGAAAAGTCCTCGGAACGCATTTCCTGGGGCCTGATTTTTCAGTCGTCTCCGATGACGGCTAGGGCTATGTTTAGGGATGCTCGGAAACAGCGATCCCGGAGGGTCCAGTTGCATGTGGGGCTGCGTAAAGGCTCCCCAGAGGAGTTCACTTGTACCCAAAGCCTTCCTTTGGTGACACTTTTGGATGGTCCAAAGGGGCTTGCAACGCCTTTTTTGTGGCCCGGGATTTCAGTCTTCTCCCATGCCGGCTAGTGATATATTTAGAGTTGCTCTGAAACAGCGAACCCGGAGGGTCCAGTTGCATGTGGGGCTGCGTAAAGGTTTCCCTGGGGAGTTCTCTTGTACCCAAAGTCTTCCTTTGGGGGCACTTTTGGATGGTCCAAAGGGGCTCGCAACGCATTTCCTGGGGCCTGATTTTTCAGTCGTCTTCGATGCCGGCTAGGGCTATGTTTAGGGATGCTCAGAAACAGCGAACCCGGAGGGTCCAGTTGCATGTGGGGCTGCGTAAAGGCTCCCGTGGGGAGTTCACTTGTACCCAAAGCCTTCCTTTGGGGGCACTTTTGGATGGGCGAAAAGGGCTCGCAACGCATTTCCTGGGGCCTAATTTTTCAGTCGTCTTCGATGCCGTCTAAGGATATGTTTATGGATGCTCGGAAAAAGCGAACGCCGAGGGTCCAGTTGCATGTGGGGCTGCGTAAAGGCTCCCCTGGGGAGTTCACTTGTACCCAAAGCCTTCCTTTGGGGGCACTTTTGGAGTCGCGAAAAGGGCTCGGAACGCATTTCCTGGGGCCTGATTTTTCAGTCGTCTTCGATGCCGGCTAGAGCTATGTTTAGGGATGCTCGGAATCAGCGAACGCCGAGGGTCCAGTTGCATGTGGGGCTGCGTAAAGGCTCCCCTGGGGAGTTCACTTGTACCCAAAGCCTTCCTTTGGTGACACTTTTGGATTGTCCAAAGGGGCTTGCAAAGCGTTTTCTGGGGCCCGGGTTTTCAGTCTTCTCCCATGCTGGCTAGTGATATATTTAGGGTTGCTCGGAAAAATCGAATCCGGAGGGTCCAGTTGCATGTGGGGCTGCGTAAAGGCTCCCCTGGGAGATCACTTGTACCTAAAGTCTTCCTTTGGGGGCACTTTTGGATAGGCGAAAAGGGCTCGGAACGCATTTCCTGGGGCCTGATTTTTCACTCGTCTGCGATGACGGCTAGGGCTACATTTAGGTTTGCTCGGAAACAGCGAACCCTGAGGGTCCAGTTGCATGTGGGGCTGCGTAAAGGCTCCCCTGGGGAGATCACTTGTACCCAAGGCCTTCCTTTGGGGGCACTTTTGGATGGTCTAAAGGGGCTTGCAACGCATTTCCTGGGGCCTGATTTTTCAGTCGTCTCCGATGATGGCTAGGGCTACGTTTAGGTTTGCTCATGAACAGCGAACCCGTAGGGTCCAGTTGCATGTGGGGCTGCGTAAAGGCTCCCCTGGGGACTTCTCTTGTACCCAAAGCCTTCCTTTGGTGACACTTTTGGATGGTCCAAAGGGGCTTGCAACGCGTTTTCTGGGGCCCGGGTTTTCAGTCTTCTCCCATGCCGTCTAGGGATATATTTAGGGTTGTTCTAAAAATCGAACCCGAAGGTTCCAGTTGCATGTGGGGCTGCGTAAAGGCTCCCCTGGGGAGTTCTCTTGTACCCAAAGCCTTCCTTTGGGGGCACTTTTGGATGGGCGAAAAGGGCTCGCAACCCATTTCCTGGGGCCTGATTTTTCAGTCATCATCGATGCCGGCTAGGGCTATGTTTAGGGATGCTCGGAAACAGCGAACCCGGAGGGTCCAGTTGCATGTGGGGCTGCGTAAAGGCTCCCCTGGGGAGTTCACTTGTACCCAAAGCCTTCCTTTGCGAGCACTTTTGGATGGGCGAAAAGGGCTCGTACCGCATTTCCTGGGGCCTGATTTTTCAGTCGTCTTCGATGCCGGCTAGGGATATGTTAAGAATGCTCGGAAACAGCGAACCCTGAGGGTCCAGTTGCATGTGGGGCTGCGTAAAGGCTCCCCTGGGGAGTTCTCTTGTACCCAAAGCCTTCCTTTGGTGACACTTTTGGATGGTCCAAAGGGGCTTGCAACGCGTTTTCTGGGGCCCGTGCTTTCAGTCTTCTCCCATGCCGGCTATTGATATATTTAGGGTTGCTCGGAAACAGCGAACCCGAAGGGTCCAGTTGCATGTGGGGCTGCGTAAAGGCTCCCCTGGGGAGTTCACTTGTACCCAAAGCCTTCCTTTGGGGGCACATTTGGATGGGCGAAAAGGCCTCGGAACGCATTTCCTGGGGCCTGATTTTTCACTCGTCTGCGATGACGGCCAGGGTTACATTTAGGTTTGCTCGGAAACAGCGAACCCGGAGGGTCCAGTTGCATGTGGGCCTGCGTAAAGGCTCCCCTAGGGAGATCACTTGTATCCAAAGCCTTCCTTTCGGGGCACTTTTGGATCGTCCAAAGGGGCTCGCAACGCATTTCCTGGGGCCTGATTTTTCACTCGTCTCCTATGATGGCTAGTGCTACGTTTAGGTTTGCTCAGGAAAAGCGAACTCGGAGGGTCCTGTTATATGTGGGGCTGCGTAAAGGCTCCCCTCGGGAGTTCACTTGTACCCAAAGCCTTCCTTTGCGTGCAGTTTTGGATGGGCGAAAAGGGCTCGCAACGCATTTCCTGGGGCCTGATTTTTCAGTCGTCTTCGATGACGGCTAGTGCTATGTTTACGGATGCTCAGAAACAGCGAACCCGGAGGGGTCAGTTGCATGTGGGGCTGCGTAAAGGCTCCCCTGGGGAGTTCTCTTGTACCCAAAGTCTTCCTTTGGGGGCACTTTTGGATGGGCGAAAAGGCCTCGGAACGCATTTCCTGGGGCCTGATTTTTCAGTCGTCTACGAAGACGTCTAGGGCTATATTTAGGTTTGCTCGGAAACAGCAAACCCGGAGGGTCCAGTTGCATGTGGGGCTGCGTAAAGGCTCCCCTGGGGAGATCACTTGTACCCAAGGCCTTCCTTTGGGGGCACTTTTGGATGGTCTAAAGGGGCTTGCAACTCATTTCCTGGGGCCTGATTTTTCAGTCGTCTCCGATGATGGCTAGGGCTACGTTTAGGTTTGCTCATGAACAGCGAACCCGTAGGGTCCAGTTGCATGTGGGGCTGCGTAAAGGCTCCCCTGGGGACTTCTCTTGTACCCAAAGCCTTCCTTTGGTGACACTTTTGGATGGTCCAAAGGGGCTTGCAACGCGTTTTCTGGGGCCCGGGTTTTCAGTCTTCTCCCATGCCGGCTAGGGATATATTTAGGGTTTCTCGGAAAAATCGAACCCGAAGGGTCCAGTTGCATGTGGGGCTGCGTAAAGGCTTCCCTGGGGAGTTCTCTTGTACCCAAAGTCTTCCTTTGGGGGCACTTTTGGATGGGCGAAAAGGGCTCGGAACGCATTTCCTGGGGCCTGATTTTTCAGTCGTCTTCGATGCCGGCTAGGGATATGTTTAGGGATGCTCAGAAAGAGCGAACCCGGAGGGTCCAGTTGCATGTGGGCCTGCGTAAAGGCTCCCCTAGGGAGATCACTTGTACCCAAGGCCTTCCTTTGGGGGCACTTTTGGATGGTCTAAAGGGGCTTGCAACGCATTTCCTGGGGCCCGGGTTTTCAGTCTTCTCCCATGCCGGACAGGGATATATTTAGGGTTGCTCGGAAAAATCGAACCCGAAGGGTCCAGTTGCATGTGGGGCTGCGTAAAGGCTCCCCTGGGGAGTTCTCTTGTACCCAAAGCCTTCCTTTGGGGGCACATTTGGATGGGCGAAAAGGCCTCGGAACGCATTTCCTGGGACCTGATTTTTCACTCGTCTGCGATGACGGCCAGGGTTACATTTAGGTTTGCTCGGAAACAGCGAACCCGGAGGGTCCAGTTGCATGTGGGGCTGCGTAAAGGCTCCCCTGGGAGTTCACTTGTACCCAAAGCCTTCCTTTGGTGAAACTTTTGGATTGTCCAAAGGGGCTTGCAACGTGTTTTCTGGGGCCCGGGTTTTCAGTCTTCTCCCATGCCGGCTAGTGTTATGTTTAGGGTTGTTCGAAAAATCGAACGCGGACGGTCCCGTTGCATGTGGGGCTGCGTAAAGGCTCCCCTGGGGAGTTCACTTGTATCCAAAGCCTTCCTTTGGGGGCACTTTTGGATGGTCCAAAGGGGCTCGCAACGCATTTCCTGGGGCCTGATTTTTCACTCGTCTCCGATGATGGCTAGGGCTACGTTTAGGTTTGCTCAGGAACAGCGAACTCGGAGGGTCCTGTTACATGTGGGGCTGCATAAAGGCTCCCCTGGGGAGTTCTCTTGTACCCAAAGTCTTCCTTTGGGGGCACTTTTGGATGGGCGAAAAGGCCTCGGAACGCATTTCCTGGGGCCTGATTTTTCAGTCGTCTCCGATGACGGCTAGGGCTATGTTTAGGGATGCTCGGAAACAGCGAACCCGGAGGGTCCAGTTGCATGTGGGCCAGCGTAAAGGCTCCCCTAGAGAAATCACTTGTACCCAAAGTCTTCCTTTGCGGGCACTTTTGGATGGGCGAAAAGGCCTCGGAACGCATTTCCTGGGGCCTGATTTTTCAGTCGTCTCCGATGCCGGCTAGGGCTATGTTTAGGGATGCTCAGAAACAGCGATCCCGGAGGGTCCAGTTGCATGTGGGGCTGCGTAAAGGCTCCCCAGAGGAGTTCACTTGTACCCAAAGCCTTCCTTTGGTGACACTTTTGGATGGTCCAAAGGGGCTTGCAACGCCTTTTTTGTGGCCCGGGATTTCAGTCTTCTCCCATGCCGGCTAGTGATATATTTAGAGTTGCTCTGAAACAGCGAACCCGGAGGGTCCAGTTGCATGTGGGGCTGCGTAAAGGTTTCCCTGGGGAGTTCTCTTGTACCCAAAGTCTTCCTTTGGGGGCACTTTTGGATGGTCCAAAGGGGCTCGCAACGCATTTCCTGGGGCCTGATTTTTCAGTCGTCTTCGATGCCGGCTAGGGCTATGTTTAGGGATGCTCAGAAACAGCGAACCCGGAGGGTCCAGTTGCATGTGGGGCTGCGTAAAGGCTCCCGTGGGGAGTTCACTTGTACCCAAAGCCTTCCTTTGGGGGCACTTTTGGATGGGCGAAAAGGGCTCGCAACGCATTTCCTGGGGCCTGATTTTTCAGTCGTCTTCGATGCCGGCTAAGGATATGTTTATGGATGCTCGGAAAAAGCGAACGCCGAGGGTCCAGTTGCATGTAGGGCTGCGTAAAGGCTCCCCTGGGGAGTTCACTTGTACCCAAAGCCTTCCTTTGGGGGCACTTTTGGAGTCGCGAAAAGGGCTCGGAACGCATTTCCTGGGGCCTGATTTTTCAGTCGTCTTCGATGCCGGCTAGAGCTATGTTTAGGGATGCTCGGAAACAGCGAACGCCGAGGGTCCAGTTGCATGTGGGGCTGCGTAAAGGCTCCCCTGGGGAGTTCACTTGTACCCAAAGCCTTCCTTTGGTGACACTTTTGGATTGTCCAAAGGGGCATGCAACGCGTTTTCTGGGGCCCGGGTTTTCAGTCTTCTCCCATGCTGGCTAGTGATATATTTAGGGTTGCTCGGAAAAATCGAACCCGGAGGGTCCAGTTGCATGTGGGGCTGCGTAAAGGCTCCCCTGGGAGATCACTTGTACCTAAAGTCTTCCTTTGGGGGCACTTTTGGATAGGCGAAAAGGGCTCGCAACGCATTTCCTGGGGCCTGATTTTTCAGTCGTCTTCGATGCCGGCTAGGGGTATGTTTAGGGATGCTCGGAAGCAGCGAACCCGGAGGGTCCAGTTGCATGTGGGGCTGCGTAAAGGCTCCCCTGGGGAGTTCTCTTGTACCCAAAGTCTTCCTTTGGGGGCACTTTTGGATGGGCGAAAAGGGCTCGGAACTCATTTCCTGGGGCCTGATTTTTCACTCGTCTGCGATGACGGCTAGGGCTACATTTAGGTTTGCTCGGAAACAGCGAACCCTGAGGGTCCAGTTGCATGTGGGGCTGCGTAAAGGCTCCCCTGGGGAGTTCTCTTGTACCCAAAGCCTTCCTTTGGTGACACTTTTGGATAATCCAAAGGGGCTTGCAACACGTTTTCTGGGGCCCGGGCTTTCAGTCTTCTCCCATGCCGGCTATTGATATATTTAGGGTTGCTCGGAAACAGCGAACCCGAAGGGTCCAGTTGCATGTGGGGCTGCGTAAAGGCTCCCCTGGGGAGTTCACTTGTACCCAAAGCCTTCCTTTGGGGGCACATTTGGATGGGCGAAAAGGGCTCGGAACGCATTTCCTGGGGCCTGATTTTTCACTCGTCTGCGATGACGGCCAGGGTTACATTTAGGTTTGCTCGGAAACAGCGAACCCGGAGGGTCCAGTTGCATGTGGGCCTGCGTAAAGGCTCCCCTAGGGAGATCACTTGTATCCAAAGCCTTCCTTTCGGGGCACTTTTGGATGGTCCAAAGGGGCTCGCAACGCATTTCCTGGGGCCTGATTTTTCACTCGTCTCCTATGATGGCTAGGGCTACGTTTAGGTTTGCTCAGGAACAGCGAACTCGGAGGGTCCTGTTATATGTGGGGCTGCGTAAAGGCTCCCCTGGGGAGTTCTCTTGTACCCAAAGCCTTCCTTTGGGGGCACTTTTGGATGGGCGAAAAGGCGTCGGAACGCATTTCCTGGGGCCTGATTTTTCAGTCGTCTACGAAGACGGCTAGGGCTATATTTAGGTTTGCTCGGAAACAGCGAACCCGGAGGGTCCAGTTGCATGTGGGGCTGCGTAAAGGCTCCCCTGGGGAGATCACTTGTACCCAAGGCCTTCCTTTGGGGGCACTTTTGGATGGTCCAAAGGGGCTTGCAATGCGTTTTCTGGGGCCCGGGTTTTCAGTCTTCTCCCATGCCGGCTAGGGATATATTTTGGGTTTCTCGGAAAAATCGAACCCGAAGGGTCCAGTTGCATGTGGGGCTGTGTAAAGGCTTCCCTGGGGAGTTCTCTTGTACCCAAAGTCTTCCTTTGGGGGCACTTTTGGATGGGCGAAAAGGGCTCGGAACGCATTTCCTGGGGCCTGATTTTTCAGTCGTCTTCGATGCCGGCTAGGGATATGTTTAGGGATGCTCAGAAACAGCGAACCCGGAGGGTCCAGTTGCATGTGGGACTGCGTAAAGGCTCCCCTGGGGAATTCTCTTGTACCCAAGGCTTTCCTTTGGTGACACTTTTGGATGGTCCAAAGGGGCTTGCAACGCGTTTTCTGGGGCCCGGGTTTTCAGTCTTCTCCCATGCCGGACAGGGATATATTTAGGGTTGCTCGGAAATATCGAACCCGAAGGGTCCAGTTGCATGTGGGGCTGCGTAAAGGCTCCCCTGGGGAGTTCTCTTGTACCCAAAGTCTTCCTTTGGGGGCACTTTTGGATGGGCGAAAAGGGCTCGTAACGCATTTCCTGGGGCCTGATTTTTCAGTCGTCTTCGATGCCGGCTTGTGCTATGTTTAGGGATGCTCGGAAAAAGCGAACCCGGAGGGTCCAGTTGCATGTGGGGCTGCGTAAAGGCTCCCCTGGGGAGTTCACTTGTACCCAAAGCCTTCCTTTGGTGACACTTTTGGATGGTCCAAAGGGGCTTGCAATGCTTTTTATGTGGCCCGGTTTTCAGTCTTCTCCCATGCCGGCTAGTGATATATTTAGGGTTGCTCGGAAACAGCGAACCCGGAGGGTCCAGTTGCATGTGGGGCTGCGTAAAGGCTCCCCTGGGGAGTTCACTTGTACCCAAAGCCTTCCTTTGGGGGCACATTTGGATGGGCGAAAAGGCCTCGGAACGCATTTGCTGGGACCTGATTTTTCACTCGTCTGCGATGACGGCCAGGGTTACATTTAGGTTTGCTCGGAAACAGCGAACCCGGAGGGTCCAGTTGCATGTGGGGCTGCGTAAAGGCTCCCCTGGGAGTTCACTTGTACCCAAAGCCTTCCTTTGGTGAAACTTTTGGATTGTCCAAAGGGGCTTGCAACGTGTTTTCTGGGGCCCGGGTTTTCAGTCTTCTCCCATGCCGGCTAGTGTTATGTTTAGGGTTGTTCGAAAAATCGAACGCGGACGGTCCCGTTGCATGTGGGGCTGCGTAAAGGCTCCCCTGGGGAGTTCACTTGTATCCAAAGCCTTTTTTTGGGGGTACTTTTGGATGGTCCAAAGGGGCTCGCAACGCATTTCCTGGGGCCTGATTTTTCAGTCGTCTCCGATGATGGCTAGGGCTACGTTTAGGTTTGCTCAGGAACAGCGAACTCGGAGGGTCCTGTTACATGTGGGGCTGCATAAAGGCTCCCCTGGGGAGTTCACTTGTACCCAAAGCCTTCCTTTGGGGGCACTTTTGGATGGGCGAAAAGGGCTGGCAACGCATTTCCTGGGGCCTGATTTTTCAGTCGTCTTCGATGCCGGCTAGGGCTATGTTTAGGGATGCTCAGAAACAGTGAACCCTGAGGGGTCAGTTGCATGTGGGGCTGCGTAAAGGCTCCCGTGGGGAGTTCTCTTGTACCCAAAGTCTTCCTTTGGGGGCACTTTTGGATGGGCGAAAAGGCCTCGGAACGCATTTCCTGGGGCCTGATTTTTCAGTCGTCTCCGATGACGGCTAGGGCTATGTTTAGGGATGCTCGGAAACAGCGAACCCGGAGGGTCCAGTTGCATGTGGGCCAGCGTAAAGGCTCCCCTAGAGAAATCACTTGTACCCAAAGTCTTCCTTTGCGGGCACTTTTGGATGGGCGAAAAGGCCTCGGAACGCATTTCCTGGGGCCTGATTTTTCAGTCGTCTCCGATGACGGCTAGGGCTATGTTTAGGGATGCTCAGAAACAGCGATCCCGGAGGGTCCAGTTGCATGTGGGGCTGCGTAAAGGCTCCCCAGAGGAGTTCACTTGTACCCAAAGCCTTCCTTTGGTGACACTTTTGGATGGTCCAAAGGGGCTTGCAACGCCTTTTTTGTGGCCCGGGATTTCAGTCTTCTCCCATGCCGGCTAGTGATATATTTAGGGTTGCTCTGAAACAGCGAACCCGGAGGGTCCAGTTGCATGTGGGGCTGCGTAAAGGTTTCCCTGGGGAGTTCTCTTGTACCCAAAGTCTTCCTTTGGGGGCACTTTTGGATGGTCCAAAGGGGCTCGCAACGCATTTCCTGGGGCCTGATTTTTCAGTCGTTTTCGATGCCGGCTAGGGCTATGTTTAGGGATGCTCAGAAACAGCGAACCCGGAGGGTCCAGTTGCATGTGGGGCTGCGTAAAGGCTCCCGTGGGGAGTTCACTTGTACCCAAAGCCTTCCTTTGGGGGCACTTTTGGATGGGCGAAAAGGGCTCGCAACGCATTTCCTGGGGCCTGATTTTTCAGTCGTCTTCGATGCCGTCTAAGGATATGTTTATGGATGCTCGGAAAAAGCGAACGCCGAGGGTCCAGTTGCATGTGGGGCTGCGTAAAGGCTCCCCTGGGGAGTTCACTTGTACCCAAAGCCTTCCTTTGGGGGCACTTTTGGAGTCGCGAAAAGGGCTCGGAACGCATTTCCTGGGGCCTGATTTTTCAGTCGTCTTCGATGCCGGCTAGAGCTATGTTTAGGGATGCTCGGAAACAGCGAACGCCGAGGGTCCAGTTGCATGTGGGGCTGCGTAAGGGCTCCCCTGGGGAGTTCACTTGTACCCAAAGCCTTCCTTTGGTGACACTTTTGGATTGTCCAAAGGGGCTTGCGACGCGTTTTCTGGGGCCCGGGTTTTCAGTCTTCTCCCATGCTGGCTAGTGATATATTTAGGGTTGCTCGGAAAAATCGAACCCGGAGGGTCCAGTTGCATGTGGGGCTGCGTAAAGGCTCCCCTGGGAGATCACTTGTACCTAAAGTCTTCCTTTGGGGGCACTTTTGGATAGGCGAAAAGGGCTCGGAACGCATTTCCTGGGGCCTGATTTTTCACTCGTCTGCGATGACGGCTAGGGCTACATTTAGGTTTGCTCGGAAACAGCGAACCCTGAGGGTCCAGTTGCATGTGGGGCTGCGTAAAGGCTCCCCTGGGGAGATCACTTGTACCCAAGGCCTTCCTTTGTCGGCACTTTTGGATGGTCTAAAGGGGCTTGCAACGCATTTCCTGGGGCCTGATTTTTCAGTCGTCTCCGATGATGGCTAGGGCTACGTTTAGGTTTGCTCATGAACAGCGAACCCGTAGGGTCCAGTTGCATGTGGGGCTGTGTAAAGGCTCCCCTGGGGACTTCTCTTGTACCCAAAGCCTTCCTTTGGTGACACTTTTGGATGGTCCAAAGGGGCTTGCAACGCGTTTTCTGGGGCCCGGGTTTTCAGTCTTCTCCCATGCCGGCTAGGGATATATTTAGGGTTGTTCTAAAAATCGAACCCGAAGGTTCCAGTTGCATGTGGGGCTGCGTAAAGGCTCCCCTGGGGAGTTCTCTTGTACCCAAAGCCTTCCTTTGGGGGCACTTTTGGATGGGCGAAAAGGGCTCGCAACCCATTTCCTGGGGCCTGATTTTTCAGTCATCATCGATGCCGGCTAGGGCTATGTTTAGGGATGCTCGGAAACAGCGAACCCGGAGGGTCCAGTTGCATGTGGGGCTGCGTAAAGGCTCCCCTGGGGAGTTCACTTGTACCCAAAGCCTTCCTTTGCGAGCACTTTTGGATGGGCGAAAAGGGCTCGTACCGCATTTCCTGGGGCCTGATTTTTCAGTCGTCTTCGATGCCGGCTAGGGCTATGTTTAAGAATGCTCGGAAACAGCGAACCCTGAGGGTCCAGTTGCATGTGGGGCTGCGTAAAGGCTCCCCTGGGGACTTCTCTTGTACCCAAAGCCTTCCTTTGGTGACACTTTTGGATGGTCCAAAGGGGCTTGCGACGCGTTTTCTGGGGCCCGGGCTTTCAATCTTCTCCCATGCCGGCTATTGATATATTTAGGGTTGCTCGGAAACAGCGAACCCGAAGGGTCCAGTTGCATGTGGGGCTGCGTAAAGGCTCCCCTGGGGAGTTCACTTGTACCCAAAGCCTTCCTTTGGGGGCACATTTGGATAAGCGAAAAGGCCTCGGAACGCATTTCCTGGGGCCTGATTTTTCACTCGTCTGCGATGACGGCCAGGGTTACATTTAGGTTTGCTCGGAAACAGCGAACCCGGAGGGTCCAGTTGCATGTGGGCCTGCGTAAAGGCTCCCCTAGGGAGATCACTTGTACCCAAAGCCTTCCTTTCGGGGCACTTTTGGATCGTCCAAAGGGGCTCGCAACGCATTTCCTGGGGCCTGATTTTTCAGTCGTCTCCTATGATGGCTAGGGCTACGTTTAGGTTTGCTCAGGAACAGCGAACTCGGAGGGTCCTGTTATATGTGGGGCTGCGTAAAGGCTCCCCTCGGGAGTTCACTTGTACCCAAAGCCTTCCTTTGCGTGCAGTTTTGGATGGGCGAAAAGGGCTCGCAACGCATTTCCTGGGGCCTGATTTTTCAGTCGTCTTCGATGCCGGCTAGGGCTATGTTTAGGGATGCTCAGAAACAGTGAACCCTGAGGGGTCAGTTGCATGTGGGGCTGCGTAAAGGCTCCCGTGGGGAGTTCTCTTGTACCCAAAGTCTTCCTTTGGGGGCACTTTTGGATGGGCGAAAAGGCCTCGGAACGCATTTCCTGGGGCCTGATTTTTCAGTCGTCTCCGATGACGGCTAGGGCTATGTTTAGGGATGCTCGGAAACAGCGAACCCGGAGGGTCCAGTTGCATGTGGGCCAGCGTAAAGGCTCCCCTAGAGAAATCACTTGTACCCAAAGTCTTCCTTTGCGGGCACTTTTGGATGGGCGAAAAGGCCTCGGAACGCATTTCCTGGGGCCTGATTTTTCAGTCGTCTCCGATGACGGCTAGGGCTATGTTTAGGGATGCTCAGAAACAGCGATCCCGGAGGGTCCAGTTGCATGTGGGGCTGCGTAAAGGCTCCCCAGAGGAGTTCACTTGTACCCAAAGCCTTCCTTTGGTGACACTTTTGGATGGTCCAAAGGGGCTTGCAACGCCTTTTTTGTGGCCCGGGATTTCAGTCTTCTCCCATGCCGGCTAGTGATATATTTAGGGTTGCTCTGAAACAGCGAACCCGGAGGGTCCAGTTGCATGTGGGGCTGCGTAAAGGTTTCCCTGGGGAGTTCTCTTGTACCCAAAGTCTTCCTTTGGGGGCACTTTTGGATGGTCCAAAGGGGCTCGCAACGCATTTCCTGGGGCCTGATTTTTCAGTCGTTTTCGATGCCGGCTAGGGCTATGTTTAGGGATGCTCAGAAACAGCGAACCCGGAGGGTCCAGTTGCATGTGGGGCTGCGTAAAGGCTCCCGTGGGGAGTTCACTTGTACCCAAAGCCTTCCTTTGGGGGCACTTTTGGATGGGCGAAAAGGGCTCGCAACGCATTTCCTGGGGCCTGATTTTTCAGTCGTCTTCGATGCCGTCTAAGGATATGTTTATGGATGCTCGGAAAAAGCGAACGCCGAGGGTCCAGTTGCATGTGGGGCTGCGTAAAGGCTCCCCTGGGGAGTTCACTTGTACCCAAAGCCTTCCTTTGGGGGCACTTTTGGAGTCGCGAAAAGGGCTCGGAACGCATTTCCTGGGGCCTGATTTTTCAGTCGTCTTCGATGCCGGCTAGAGCTATGTTTAGGGATGCTCGGAAACAGCGAACGCCGAGGGTCCAGTTGCATGTGGGGCTGCGTAAGGGCTCCCCTGGGGAGTTCACTTGTACCCAAAGCCTTCCTTTGGTGACACTTTTGGATTGTCCAAAGGGGCTTGCGACGCGTTTTCTGGGGCCCGGGTTTTCAGTCTTCTCCCATGCTGGCTAGTGATATATTTAGGGTTGCTCGGAAAAATCGAACCCGGAGGGTCCAGTTGCATGTGGGGCTGCGTAAAGGCTCCCCTGGGAGATCACTTGTACCTAAAGTCTTCCTTTGGGGGCACTTTTGGATAGGCGAAAAGGGCTCGGAACGCATTTCCTGGGGCCTGATTTTTCACTCGTCTGCGATGACGGCTAGGGCTACATTTAGGTTTGCTCGGAAACAGCGAACCCTGAGGGTCCAGTTGCATGTGGGGCTGCGTAAAGGCTCCCCTGGGGAGATCACTTGTACCCAAGGCCTTCCTTTGTCGGCACTTTTGGATGGTCTAAAGGGGCTTGCAACGCATTTCCTGGGGCCTGATTTTTCAGTCGTCTCCGATGATGGCTAGGGCTACGTTTAGGTTTGCTCATGAACAGCGAACCCGTAGGGTCCAGTTGCATGTGGGGCTGTGTAAAGGCTCCCCTGGGGACTTCTCTTGTACCCAAAGCCTTCCTTTGGTGACACTTTTGGATGGTCCAAAGGGGCTTGCAACGCGTTTTCTGGGGCCCGGGTTTTCAGTCTTCTCCCATGCCGGCTAGGGATATATTTAGGGTTGTTCTAAAAATCGAACCCGAAGGTTCCAGTTGCATGTGGGGCTGCGTAAAGGCTCCCCTGGGGAGTTCTCTTGTACCCAAAGCCTTCCTTTGGGGGCACTTTTGGATGGGCGAAAAGGGCTCGCAACCCATTTCCTGGGGCCTGATTTTTCAGTCATCATCGATGCCGGCTAGGGCTATGTTTAGGGATGCTCGGAAACAGCGAACCCGGAGGGTCCAGTTGCATGTGGGGCTGCGTAAAGGCTCCCCTGGGGAGTTCACTTGTACCCAAAGCCTTCCTTTGCGAGCACTTTTGGATGGGCGAAAAGGGCTCGTACCGCATTTCCTGGGGCCTGATTTTTCAGTCGTCTTCGATGCCGGCTAGGGCTATGTTTAAGAATGCTCGGAAACAGCGAACCCTGAGGGTCCAGTTGCATGTGGGGCTGCGTAAAGGCTCCCCTGGGGACTTCTCTTGTACCCAAAGCCTTCCTTTGGTGACACTTTTGGATGGTCCAAAGGGGCTTGCGACGCGTTTTCTGGGGCCCGGGCTTTCAATCTTCTCCCATGCCGGCTATTGATATATTTAGGGTTGCTCGGAAACAGCGAACCCGAAGGGTCCAGTTGCATGTGGGGCTGCGTAAAGGCTCCCCTGGGGAGTTCACTTGTACCCAAAGCCTTCCTTTGGGGGCACATTTGGATAAGCGAAAAGGCCTCGGAACGCATTTCCTGGGGCCTGATTTTTCACTCGTCTGCGATGACGGCCAGGGTTACATTTAGGTTTGCTCGGAAACAGCGAACCCGGAGGGTCCAGTTGCATGTGGGCCTGCGTAAAGGCTCCCCTAGGGAGATCACTTGTACCCAAAGCCTTCCTTTCGGGGCACTTTTGGATGGTCCAAAGGGGCTCGCAACGCATTTCCTGGGGCCTGATTTTTCAGTCGTCTCCTATGATGGCTAGGGCTACGTTTAGGTTTGCTCAGGAACAGCGAACTCGGAGGGTCCTGTTATATGTGGGGCTGCGTAAAGGCTCCCCTCGGGAGTTCACTTGTACCCAAAGCCTTCCTTTGCGTGCAGTTTTGGATGGGCGAAAAGGGCTCGCAACGCATTTCCTGGGGCCTGATTTTTCAGTCGTCTTCGATGACGGCTAGGGCTATGTTTACGGATGCTCAGAAACAGCGAACCCGGAGGGGTCAGTTGCATGTGGGGCTGCGTAAAGGCTCCCCTGGGGAGTTCTCTTGTACCCAAAGTCTTCCTTTGGGGGCACTTTTGGATGGGCGAAAAGGCCTCGGAACGCATTTCCTGGGGCCTGATTTTTCAGTCGTCTACGAAGACGGCTAGGGCTATATTTAGGTTTGCTCGGAAACAGCGAACCCGGAGGGTCCAGTTGCATGTGGGGCTGCGTAAAGGCTCCCCTGGGGAGATCACTTGTACCCAAGGCCTTCCTTTGGGGGCACTTTTGGATGGTCTAAAGGGGCTTGCAACTCATTTCCTGGGGCCTGATTTTTCAGTCGTCTCTGATGATGGCTAGGGCTACGTTTAGGTTTGCTCATGAACAGCGAACCCGTAGGGTCCAGTTGCATGTGGGGCTGCGTAAAGGCTCCCGTGGGGACTTCTCTTGTACCCAAAGCCTTCCTTTGGTGACACTTTTGGATGGTCCAAAGGGGCTTGCAACGCGTTTTCTGGGGCCCGGGTTTTCAGTCTTCTCCCATGCCGGCTAGGGATATATTTAGGGTTTCTCGGAAAAATCGAACCCGAAGGGTCCAGTTGCATGTGGGGCTGCGTAAAGGCTTCCCTGGGGAGTTCTCTTGTACCCAAAGTCTTCCTTTGGGGGCACTTTTGGATGGGCGAAAAGGGCTCGGAACGCATTTCCTGGGGCCTGATTTTTCAGTCGTCTTCGATGCCGGCTAGGGATATGTTTAGGGATGCTCAGAAAGAGCGAACCCGGAGGGTCCAGTTGCATGTGGGCCTGCGTAAAGGCTCCCCTGGGGAGTTCACTTGTACCCAAAGCCTTCCTTTGGGGGTACATTTGGATGGGCGAAAAGGCCTCGGAACGCATTTCCTGGGACCTGATTTTTCACTCGTCTGCGATGATGGCCAGGGTTACATTTAGGTTTGCTCGGAAACAGCGAACCCGGAGGGTCCAGTTGCATGTGGGGCTGCATAAAGGCTCCCCTAGGGAGATCACTTGTACCCAAGGCCTTCCTTTGGGGGCACTTTTGGATGGTCTAAAGGGGCTTGCAACGCATTTCCTGGGGCCTGATTTTTCAGTCGTCTCCGATGATGGCTAGGGCTACGTTTAGGTTTGCTCATGAACAGCGAACTCGTAGGGTCCAGTTGCATGTGGGGCTGCGTAAAGGCTCCCCTGGGGAATTCTCTTGTTCCCAAGGCCTTCCTTTGGTGACACTTTTGGATGGTCCAAAGGGGCTTGCAACGCGTTTTCTGGGGCCCGGGTTTTCAGTCTTCTCCCGTGCCGGACAGGGATATATTTAGGGTTGCTCGGAAATATCGAACCCGAAGGGTCCAGTTGCATGTGGGGCTGCGTAAAGGCTCCCCTGGGGAGTTCTCTTGTACCCAAAGCCTTCCTTTGGGGGCACATTTGGATGGGCGAAAAGGCCTCGGAACGCATTTCCTGGGACCTGATTTTTCACTCGTCTGCGATGACGGCCAGGGTTACATTTAGGTTTGCTCGGAAACAGCGAACCCGGAGGGTCCAGTTGCATGTGGGGCTGCGTAAAGGCTCCCCTGGGAGTTCACTTGTACCCAAAGCCTTCCTTTGGTGAAACTTTTGGATTGTCCAAAGGGGCTTGCAACGTGTTTTCTGGGGCCCGGGTTTTCAGTCTTCTCCCATGCCGGCTAGTGTTATGTTTAGGGTTGTTCGAAAAATCGAACGCGGACGGTCCCGTTGCATGTGGGGCTGCGTAAAGGCTCCCCTGGGGAGTTCACTTGTATCCAAAGCCTTACTTTGGGGGTACTTTTGGATGGTCCAAAGGGGCTCGCAACGCATTTCCTGGGGCCTGATTTTTCACTCGTCTCCGATGATGGCTAGGGCTACGTTTAGGTTTGCTCAGGAACAGCGAACTCGGAGGGTCCTGTTACATGTGGGGCTGCATAAAGGCTCCCCTGGGGAGTTCACTTGTACCCAAAGCCTTCCTTTGGGGGCACTTTTGGATGGGCGAAAAGGGCTCGCAACGCATTTCCTGGGGCCTGATTTTTCAGTCGTCTTCGATGCCGGCTAGGGCTATGTTTAGGGATGCTCAGAACAGTGAACCCGGAGGGGTCAGTTGCATGTGGGGCTGCGTAAAGGCTCCCGTGGGGAGTTCTCTTGTACCCAAAGTCTTCCTTTGGGGGCACTTTTGGATGGGCGAAAAGGCCTCGGAACGCATTTCCTGGGGCCTGATTTTTCAGTCGTCTCCGATGACGGCTAGGGCTATGTTTAGGGATGCTCGGAAACAGCGAACCCGGAGGGTCCAGTTGCATGTGGGCCAGCGTAAAGGCTCCCCTAGAGAAATCACTTGTACCCAAAGTCTTCCTTTGCGGGCACTTTTGGATGGGCGAAAAGGCCTCGGAACGCATTTCCTGGGGCCTGATTTTTCAGTCGTCTCCGATGCCGGCTAGGGCTATGTTTAGGGATGCTCAGAAACAGCGATCCCGGAGGGTCCAGTTGCATGTGGGGCTGCGTAAAGGCTCCCCAGAGGAGTTCACTTGTACCCAAAGCCTTCCTTTGGTGACACTTTTGGATGGTCCAAAGGGGCTTGCAACGCCTTTTTTGTGGCCCGGGATTTCAGTCTTCTCCCATGCCGGCTAGTGATATATTTAGGGTTGCTCTGAAACAGCGAACCCGGAGGGTCCAGTTGCATGTGGGGCTGCGTAAAGGTTTCCCTGGGGAGTTCCCTTGTACCCAATGTCTTCCTTTGGGGGCACTTTTGGATGGTCCAAAGGGGCTCGCAACGCATTTCCTGGGGCCTGATTTTTCAGTCGTCTTCGATGCCGGCTAGGGCTATGTTTAGGGATGCTCAGAAACAGCGAACCCGGAGGGTGCAGTTGCATGTGGGGCTGCGTAAAGGCTCCCGTGGGGAGTTCACTTGTACCCAAAGCCTTCCTTTGGGGGCACTTTTGGATGGGCGAAAAGGGCTCGCAACGCATTTCCTGGGGCCTGATTTTTCAGTCGTCTTCGATGCCGGCTAAGGATATGTTTATGGATGCTCGGAAAAAGCGAACGCCGAGGGTCCAGTTGCATGTGGGGCTGCGTAAAGGCTCCCCTGGGGAGTTCACTTGTACCCAAAGCCTTCCTTTGGGGGCACTTTTGGAGTCGCGAAAAGGGCTCGGAACGCATTTCCTGGGGCCTGATTTTTCAGTCGTCTTCGATGCCGGCTAGAGCTATGTTTAGGGATGCTCGGAAACAGCGAACGCCGAGGGTCCAGTTGCATGTGGGGCTGCGTAAAGGCTCCCCTGGGGAGTTCACTTGTACCCAAAGCCTTCCTTTGGTGACACTTTTGGATTGTCCAAAGGGGCTTGCAACGCGTTTTCTGGGGCCCGGGTTTTCAGTCTTCTCCCATGCTGGCTAGTGATATATTTAGGGTTGCTCGGAAAAATCGAACCCGGAGGGTCCAGTTGCATGTGGGGCTGCGTAAAGGCTCCCCTGGGAGTTCACTTGTACCCAAAGCCTTCCTTTGATGAAACTTTTGGATTGTCCAAAGGGGCTTGCAACGTGTTTTCTGGGGCCCGGGTTTTCAGTCTTCTCCCATGCCGGCTAGTGTTATGTTTAGGGTTGTTCGAAAAATCGAACGCGGACGGTCCCGTTGCATGTGGGGCTGCGTAAAGGCTCCCCTGGGGAGTTCACTTGTATCCAAAGCCTTACTTTGGGGGTACTTTTGGATGGTCCAAAGGGGCTCGCAACGCATTTCCTGGGGCCTGATTTTTCACTCGTCTCCGATGATGGCTAGGGCTACGTTTAGGTTTGCTCAGGAACAGCGAACTCGGAGGGTCCTGTTACATGTGGGGCTGCATAAAGGCTCCCCTGGGGAGTTCACTTGTACCCAAAGCCTTCCTTTGGGGGCACTTTTGGATGGGCGAAAAGGGCTCGCAACGCATTTCCTGGGGCCTGATTTTTCAGTCGTCTTCGATGCCGGCTAGGGCTATGTTTAGGGATGCTCAGAACAGTGAACCCGGAGGGGTCAGTTGCATGTGGGGCTGCGTAAAGGCTCCCGTGGGGAGTTCTCTTGTACCCAAAGTCTTCCTTTGGGGGCACTTTTGGATGGGCGAAAAGGCCTCGGAACGCATTTCCTGGGGCCTGATTTTTCAGTCGTCTCCGATGACGGCTAGGGCTATGTTTAGGGATGCTCGGAAACAGCGAACCCGGAGGGTCCAGTTGCATGTGGGCCAGCGTAAAGGCTCCCCTAGAGAAATCACTTGTACCCAAAGTCTTCCTTTGCGGGCACTTTTGGATGGGCGAAAAGGCCTCGGAACGCATTTCCTGGGGCCTGATTTTTCAGTCGTCTCCGATGACGGCTAGGGCTATGTTTAGGGATGCTCAGAAACAGCGATCCCGGAGGGTCCAGTTGCATGTGGGGCTGCGTAAAGGCTCCCCAGAGGAGTTCACTTGTACCCAAAGCCTTCCTTTGGTGACACTTTTGGATGGTCCAAAGGGGCTTGCAACGCCTTTTTTGTGGCCCGGGATTTCAGTCTTCTCCCATGCCGGCTAGTGATATATTTAGGGTTGCTCTGAAACAGCGAACCCGGAGGGTCCAGTTGCATGTGGGGCTGCGTAAAGGTTTCCCTGGGGAGTTCCCTTGTACCCAATGTCTTCCTTTGGGGGCACTTTTGGATGGTCCAAAGGGGCTCGCAACGCATTTCCTGGGGCCTGATTTTTCAGTCGTCTTCGATGCCGGCTAGGGCTATGTTTAGGGATGCTCAGAAACAGCGAACCCGGAGGGTGCAGTTGCATGTGGGGCTGCGTAAAGGCTCCCGTGGGGAGTTCACTTGTACCCAAAGCCTTCCTTTGGGGGCACTTTTGGATGGGCGAAAAGGGCTCGCAACGCATTTCCTGGGGCCTGATTTTTCAGTCGTCTTCGATGCCGGCTAAGGATATGTTTATGGATGCTCGGAAAAAGCGAACGCCGAGGGTCCAGTTGCATGTAGGGCTGCGTAAAGGCTCCCCTGGGGAGTTCACTTGTACCCAAAGCCTTCCTTTGGGGGCACTTTTGGAGTCGCGAAAAGGGCTCGGAACGCATTTCCTGGGGCCTGATTTTTCAGTCGTCTTCGATGCCGGCTAGAGCTATGTTTAGGGATGCTCGGAAACAGCGAACGCCGAGGGTCCAGTTGCATGTGGGGCTGCGTAAAGGCTCCCCTGGGGAGTTCACTTGTACCCAAAGCCTTCCTTTGGTGACACTTTTGGATTGTCCAAAGGGGCTTGCAACGCGTTTTCTGGGGCCCGGGTTTTCAGTCTTCTCCCATGCTGGCTAGTGATATATTTAGGGTTGCTCGGAAAAATCGAACCCGGAGGGTCCAGTTGCATATGGGGCTGCGTAAAGGCTCCCCTGGGAGATCACTTGTACCTAAAGTCTTCCTTTGGGGGCACTTTTGGATAGGCGAAAAGGGCTCGCAACGCATTTCCTGGGGCCTGATTTTTCAGTCGTCTTCGATGCCGGCTAGGGCTATGTTTAGGGATGCTCGGAAGCAGCGAACCCGGAGGGTCCAGTTGCATGTGGGGCTGCGTAAAGGCTCCCCTGGGGAGTTCTCTTGTACCCAAAGTCTTCCTTTGGGGGCACTTTTGGATGGGCGAAAAGGGCTCGGAACTCATTTCCTGGGGCCTGATTTTTCACTCGTCTGCGATGACGGCTAGGGCTACATTTAGGTTTGCTCGGAAACAGCGAACCCTGAGGGTCCAGTTGCATGTGGGGCTGCGTAAAGGCTCCCCTAGGGAGATCACTTGTACCCAAGGCCTTCCTTTGGGGGCACTTTTGGATGGTCTAAAGGGGCTTGTAACGCATTTCCTGGGGCCTGATTTTTCAGTCGTCTCCGATGATGGCTAGGGCTACGTTTAGGTTTGCTCATGAACAGCGAACCCGTAGGGTCCAGTTGCATGTGGGGCTGCGTAAAGGCTCCCCTGGGGAGTTCTCTTGTACCCAAAGCCTTCCTTTGGTGACACTTTTGGATGGTCCAAAGGGGCTTGCAACGCGTTTTCTGGGGCCCGGGTTTTCAGTCTTCTCCCATGCCGGCTAGGGATATATTTAGGGTTGCTCGGAAAAATCGAACCCGAAGGTTCCAGTTGCATGTGGGGCTGCGTAAAGGCTCCCCTGGGGAGTTCTCTTGTACCCAAAGCCTTCCTTTGGGGGCACTTTTGGATGGGCGAAAAGGGCTCGCAACCCATTTCCTGGGGCCTGATTTTTCAGTCATCATCGATGCCGGCTAGGGCTATGTTTAGGGATGCTCGGAAACAGCGAACCCTGAGGGTCCAGTTGCATGTGGGGCTGCGTAAAGGCTCCCCTGGGGAGTTCACTTGTACCCAAAGCCTTCCTTTGCGAGCACTTTTGGATGGGCGAAAAGGGCTCGTACCGCATTTCCTGGGGCCTGATTTTTCAGTCGTCTTCGATGCCGGCTAGGGCTATGTTTAAGAATGCTCGGAAACAGCGAACCCTGAGGGTCCAGTTGCATGTGGGGCTGCGTAAAGGCTCCCCTGGGGACTTCTTTTGTACCCAAAGCCTTCCTTTGGTGACACTTTTGGATGGTCCAAAGGGGCTTGCGACGCGTTTTCTGGGGCCCGGGCTTTCAGTCTTCTCCCATGCCGGCTATTGATATATTTAGGGTTGCTCGGAAACAGCGAACCCGAAGGGTCCAGTTGCATGTGGGGCTGCGTAAAGGCTCCCCTGGGGAGTTCACTTGTACCCAAAGCCTTCCTTTGGGGGCACATTTGGATGGGCGAAAAGGGCTCGCAACGCATTTCCTGGGGCCTGATTTTTCACTCGTCTGCGATGACGGCCAGGGTTACATTTAGGTTTGCTCGGAAATAGCGAACCCGGAGGGTCCAGTTGCATGTGGGCCTGCGTAAAGGCTCCCCTAGGGAGATCACTTGTACCCAAGCCTTCCTTTCGGGGCACTTTTGGATCGTCCAAAGGGGCTCGCAACGCATTTCCTGGGGCCTGATTTTTCACTCGTCTCCTATGATGGCTAGGGCTACGTTTAGGTTTGCTCAGGAACAGCGAACTCGGAGGGTCCTGTTATATGTGGGGCTGCGTAAAGGCTCCCCTGGGGAGTTCACTTGTACCCAAAGCCTTCCTTTGGGTGCAGTTTTGGATGGGCGAAAAGGGCTCGCAACGCGTTTCCTGGGGCCTGATTTTTCAGTCGTCTTCGATGACGGCTAGGGCTATGTTTACGGATGCTCAGAAACAGCGAACCCGGAGGGGTCAGTTGCATGTGGGGCTGCGTAAAGGCTCCCCTGGGGAGTTCTCTTGTACCCAAAGCCTTCCTTTGGGGGCACTTTTGGATGGGCGAAAAGGCCTCGGAACGCATTTCCTGGGGCCTGATTTTTCAGTCGTCTACGAAGATGGCTAGGGCTATATTTACGTTTGCTCGGAAACAGCGAACCCGGAGGGTCCAGTTGCATGTGGGGCTGCGTAAAGGCTCCCCTGGGGAGATCACTTGTACCCAAGGCCTTCCTTTGTCGGCACTTTTGGATGGTCTAAAGGGGCTTGCAACTCATTTCCTGGGGCCTGATTTTTCAGTCGTCTCCGATGATGGCTAGGGCTACGTTTAGGTTTGCTCATGAACAGCGAACCCGTAGGGTCCAGTTGCATGTGGGGCTGCGTAAAGGCTCCCCTGGGGACTTCTCTTGTACCCAAAGCCTTCCTTTGGTGACACTTTTGGATGGTCCAAAGGGGCTTGCAACGCGTTTTCTGGGGCCCGGGTTTTCAGTCTTCTCCCATGCCGGCTAGGGATATATTTAGGGTTGTTCTAAAAATCGAACCCGAAGGGTCCAGTTGCATGTGGGGCTGCGTAAAGGCTTCCCTGGGGAGTTCTCTTGTACCCAAAGTCTTCCTTTGGGGGCACTTTTGGATGGGCGAAAAGGGCTCGGAAAGCATTTCCTGGGGCCTGATTTTTCAGTCGTCTTCGATGCCGGCTAGGGATATGTTTAGGGATGCTCAGAAAGAGCGAACGCCGAGGGTCCAGTTGCATGTGGGCCTGCGTAAAGGCTCCCCTGGGGAGTTCACTTGTACCCAAAGTCTTCCTTTGGGGGCACTTTTGGATGGGCGAAAAGGGCTCGGAACGCATTTCCTGGGGCCTGATTTTTCAGTCGTCTTCGATGCCGGCTTGTGCTATTTTTAGGGATGCTCGGAAACAGCGAACCCGGAGGATCCAGTTGCATGTGGGGCTGCGTAAAGGCTCCCCTGGGAACTTCAGATGTACCCAAAGCCTTCCTTTGGTGACACTTTTGGATGGTCCAAAGGGGTTTGCAACGCGTTTTCTGGGGCCCGGGTTTTCAGTCTTCTCCCATGCCGGCTAGTGATATATTTAGGGTTGCTCGGAAAAATCGAACCCGGAGGGTCCAGTTGCATGTGGGGCTGCGTAAAGGCTCCCCTGGGGAGTTCACTTGTACCCAAAGCCTTTCTGTGGGGGCACATTTGGATGGGCGAAAAGGCCTCGGAACGCATTTCCTGGGGCCTGATTTTTCACTCGTCTCCGATGACGGCCAGGGTTACATTTAGGTTTGCTCGGAAACAGCGAACCCGGATGGTCCAGTTGCATGTGGGGCTGCGTAAAGGCTCCCCTGGGGAGATCACTTGTACCCAAGGCCTTCCTTTGGGGGCACTTTTGCATGGTCTAAAGGGGCTTGCAACGCATTTCCTGGGGCCTGATTTTTCAGTCGTCTCCGATGCAGGCTAGGGCTACGTTTAGGTTTGCTCATGAACAGCGAACACGTAGGGTCCAGTTGCATGTGGGGCTGCGTAAAGGCTCCCCTGGGGAGTTCTCTTGTACCCAAAGCCTTCCATTGGGGGCACTTTTGGATGGTCCAAAGGGGCTCGCAACACATTTCCTGGGGCCTGATTTTTCAGTCGTCTTAGATGCCGGCTAGGGCTATGTTAGGGATGCTCAGAAACAGCAAAATCGGAGGGTCCAGTTGCATGTGGGGCTGCGTAAAGGCTCCCCTGGGAGTTCTCTTGTACCCAAAGCCTTCCTTTGGTGACACTATTGGATGGTCCAAAGGGGCTTGCAACGCGTTTTCTGGGGCCCGGGTTTTCAGTCTTCTCCCATGCCGACTAGTGATATATTTAGGGTTGCTCTGAAACAGCGAACCCGGAGGGTCCAGTTGCATGTGGGGCTGCGTAAAGGTTTCCCTGGGGAGTTCACTTGTACCCAAAGTCTTCCTTTGGGGGCACTTTTGGATTGGCGAAAAGGCCTCGGAACGCATTTCCTGGGGCCTGATTTTTCAGTCGTCTCCAATGACGGCTAGGGCTATGTTTAGGGATGCTCGGAAACAGCGAACCCGGAGGGTCCAGTTGCATGTGGGGCTGCGTAAAGGCTCCCCTGGGGAGTTCTCTTGTACCCAAAGCCTTCCTTTGGTGACACTATTGGATGGTCCAAAGGGGCTTGCAACGCGTTTTCTGGGGCCCGGGATTTCCGTCTTCTCCCATGCCGGCTAGTGATATATTTAGGGTTGCTCTGAAACAGCGAACCCGGAGGGTCCAGTTGCATGTGGGGCTGCGTAAAGGCTCCCCTGGGGAGTTCTCTTGTACCCAAAGTCTTCCTTTGGGGGCACTTTTGGATGGTCCAAAGGGGCTCGCAACGCATTTCCTGGGGCCTGATTTTTCAGTCGTCTTCGATGCCGGCTAGGGCTATGTTTAGGGATGCTCAGAAACAGCGAAACCGGAGGGTCCAGTTGCATGTGGGGCTGCGTAAAGGCTCCCCTGGGGAGTTCACTTGTACCCAAAGCCTTTCTTTGGTGACACTTTTGGATGTTCCAAAGGGGCTTGCAACGCGTTTTCTGGGGCCCGGGTTTTCAGTCTTCTCCCATCCCGGCTAGGGATATATTTAGGGTTTTTCTAAAAATCGAACGCGGATGGTCCAGTTGCATGTGGGGCTGCGTAAAGGCTCCCCAGAGGAGTTCACTTGTATCCAAAGCCTTCCTTTGGGGGTACTTTTTCATGGTCCAAAGGGGCTCACAACGCATTTCCTGGGGCCTGATTTTTCACTCGTCTCCGAAGATGGCTAGGGCTACGTTTAGGTTTGCTCAGGAACAGCGAACTCGGAGGGTCCTGTTACATGTGGGGCTGCGTAAAGGCTCCCCTGGGGAGTTCACTTGTACCCAAAGCCTTCCTTTGGGGGCACTTTTGGATGGGCGAAATGGGCTCGGAACGCATTTCCTGGGGCCTGATTTTTCAGTCGTCTTCGATGCCGGCTAGGGCTATGTTTAGGGATGCTCAGAAACAGCGAACCCGGAGGGGTCAGTTGCATGTGGGGCTGCGTAAAGGCTCCCCTGGGGAGTTCTCTTGTACCCAAAGTCTTCCTTTGGGGGCACTTTTGGATGGGCAAAAAGGCCTCGGAACGCATTTCCTGGGGCCTGATTTTTCAGTCGTCTCCAATGACGGCTAGGGCTATGTTTAGGGATGCTCGGAAACAGCGAACCCGGAGGGTCCAGTTGCATGTGGGCCAGCGTAAAGGCTCCCCTAGGGAGATCACTTGTACCCAAAGTCTTCCTTTGGTGACACTTTGGGATTGTCCAAAGGGGCTTGAAACGCATTTTCTGGGGCCCGGGTTTTCAGTCTTCTCCCATGCCGGCTAGTGATATGTTTAGGGTTGCTCTGAAACAGCGAACCCGGAGGGTCCAGTTGCATGTGGGGCTGCGTAAAGGTTTCCCTGGGGAGTTCTCTTGTACCCAAAGCCTTCCTTTGGGGGCACATTTGGATGGGCGAAAAGGGCTCGCAACGCATTTCCTGGGGCCTGATTTTTCATTCGTCTTCGATGCCGGCTAGGGCTATATTAAGGGATGCTCAGAAACAGCGAAACCGGAGGGTCCAGTTGCATGTGGGGCTGCGTAAAGGCTCCCCTGGGGAGTTCTCTTGTACCCAAAGCCTTCCTTTGGTGACACTTTTGGATGTTCCAAAGGGGCTTGCAACGCGTTCTCTGGGGCCCGGTTTTCAGTCTTCTCCCATGCCGGCTAGGGATATATTTAGGGTTGTTCGAAAAATCGAACCCGGACGGTCCAGTTGCATGTGGGGCTGCGTAAAGGCTCCCCTGGGGAGTTCTCTTGTACCCAAAGTCTTCCTTTGGGGGCACTTTTGGATGGGCGAAAAGGGCTCGGAACGCATTTCCTGGGGCCTGATTTTTCAGTCGTCTTCGATGCCGGCTAGTGATATATTTAGGGTTGCTCTGAAACAACGAACCCGGAGGGTCCAGTTGCATGTGGGGCTGCGTAAAGGCTCCCCTGGGGAGTTCTCTTGTACCCAAGGCCTTCCTTTGGGGGCACTTTTAGATGGTCTAAATGGGCTTGCAACGCATTTCCTGGGGCCTGATTTTTCACTCGTCTCCGATGATTGCTAGGGCTACGTTTAGGTTTGCTCAGAAACAGCGAACCCGGAGGGTCCAGTTGCATGTGGGGCTGCGTAAAGGCTCCCCTGGGGAGATCACTTGTACCCAAGGCCTTCCTTTGAGGGCACTTTTAGATGGTCTAAAGGGGCTTGCAACGCATTTCCTGGGGCCTGATTTTTCAGTCGTCTCCGATGCAGGCTAGGGCTACGTTTAGGTTTGCTCATGAACAGCGAACCCGTAGGGTCCAGTTGCATGTGGGGCTGCGTAAAGGCTCCCCTGGGGAGTTCTCTTGTACCCAAAGCCTTCCATTGGGGGCACTTTTGGATGGTCCAAAGGGGCTCGCAACACATTTCCTGGGGCCTGATTTTTCAGTCGTCTTCGATGCCGGCTAGGGCTATGTTAGGGATGCTCAGAAACAGCAAAATCGGAGGGTCCAGTTGCATGTGGGGCTGCGTAAAGGCTCCCCTGGGAGTTCTCTTGTACCCAAAGCCTTCCTTTGGTGACACTTTTGGATGGTCCAAACGGGCTTGCAACGCGTTTTCTGGGGCCCGGGTTTTCAGTCTTCTCCCATGCCGGCTAGGGTTATGTTTAGGGTTGTTCGAAAAATCGAACGCGGACGGTCCCGTTGCATGTGGGGCTGCGTAAAGGCTCCCCTGGGGAGTTCACTTGTATCCAAAGCCTTCCTTTCGGGGCACTTTTGGATGGTCCAAAGGGGCTCGCAACGCCTTTTTTGTGGCCCGGGATTTCAGTCTTCTCCCATGCCGACTAGTGATATATTTAGGGTTGCTCGGAAAAATCGAACCCGGAGGGTCCAGTTGCATGTGGGGCTGCGTAAAGGTTTCCCTGGGGAGTTCACTTGTACCCAAAGTCTTCCTTTGGGGGCACTTTTGGATGGGCGAAAAGGCCTCGGAACGCATTTCCTGGGGCCTGATTTTTCAGTCGTCTCCAATGACGGCTAGGGCTATGTTTAGGGATGCTCGGAAACAGCGAACCCGGAGGGTCCAGTTGCATGTGGGCCAGCGTAAAGGCTCCCCTAGGGAGATCACTTGTACCCAAAGTCTTCCTTTGGGGGCACTTTTGGATGGGCGAAAAGGCCTCGGAACGCATTTCCTGGGGCCTGATTTTTCAGTCGTCTCCGATGACGGCTAGGGCTGTGTTTAGGGATGCTCAGAAACAGCGATCCCGGAGGGTCCAGTTGCATGTGGGGCTGCGTAAAGGCTCCCCAGAGGAGTTCACTTGTACCCAAAGCCTTCCTTTGGTGACACTTTTGGATGGTCCAAAGGGGCTTGCAACGCCTTTTTTGTGGCCCGGGATTTCAGTCTTCTCCCATGCCTGCTAGTGATATATTAAGGGTTGCTCTGAAATAGCGAACCCGGAGGGTCCAGTTGCATGTGGGGCTGCGTAAAGGCTCCCCTGGGGAGTTCTCTTGTACCCAAAGTCTTCCTTTGGGGGCACTTTTGGATGGTCCAAAGGGGCTCGCAACGCATTTCCTGGGGCCTGATTTTTCAGTCGTCTTCGATGCCGGCTAGGGCTATGTTTAGGGATGCTCAGAAACAGCGAAACCGGAGGGTCCAGTTGCATGTGGGGCTGCGTAAAGGCTCCCCTGGGGAGTTCACTTGTACCCAAAGCCTTTCTTTGGTGACACTTTTGGATGTTCCAAAGGGGCTTGCAACGCGTTTTCTGGGGCCCGGGTTTTCAGTCTTCTCCCATCCCGGCTAGGGATATATTTAGGGTTGTTCTAAAAATCGAACGCGGACGGTCCAGTTGCATGTGGGGCTGCGTAAAGGCTCCCCAGAGGAGTTCACTTGTATCCAAAGCCTTCCTTTGGGGGTACTTTTGGATCGTCCAAAGGGGCTCACAACGCATTTCCTGGGGCCTGATTTTTCACTCGTCTCCGAAGATGGCTAGGGCTACGTTTAGGTTTGCTCAGGAACAGCGAACTCGGAGGGTCCTGTTACATGTGGGGCTGCGTAAAGGCTCCCCTGGGGAGTTCACTTGTACCCAAAGCCTTCCTTTGGGGGCACTTTTGGATGGGCGAAATGGGCTCGGAACGCATTTCCTGGGGCCTGATTTTTCAGTCGTCTTCGATGCCGGCTAGGGCTATGTTTAGGGATGCTCAGAAACAGCGAACCCGGAGGGGTCAGTTGCATGTGGGGCTGCGTAAAGGCTCCCCTGGGGAGTTCTCTTGTACCCAAAGTCTTCCTTTGGGGGCACTTTTGGATGGGCGAAAAGGCCTCGGAACGCATTTCCTGGGGCCTGATTTTTCAGTCGTCTCCAATGACGGCTAGGGCTATGTTTAGGGATGCTCGGAAACAGCGAACCCGGAGGGTCCAGTTGCATGTGGGCCAGCGTAAAGGCTCCCCTAGGGAGATCACTTGTACCCAAAGTCTTCCTTTGGTGACACTTTGGGATTGTCCAAAGGGGCTTGAAATGCATTTTCTGGGGCCCGGGTTTTCAGTCTTCTCCCATGCCGGCTAGGGATATATTTAGGGTTGCTCGGAAAAATCGAACCCGGAGGGTCCAGTTGCATGTGGGGCTGCGTAAAGGCTCCCCTGGGGAGTTCACTTGTACCCAAAGCCTTCCTGTGGGGGCACATTTGGATGGGCGAAAAGGCCTCGGAACGCATTTCCTGGGGCCTGATTTTTCACTCGTCTCCGATGACGGCCAGGGTTACATTTAGGTTTGCTCGGAAACAGCGAACCCGGAGGGTCCAGTTGCATGTGGGGCTGCGTAAAGGCTCCCCTGGGGAGTTCTCTTGTACCCAAAGCCTTCCTTTGGTGACACTTTTGGATGTTCCAAAGGGGCTTGCAACGCGTTCTCTGGGGCCCGGTTTTCAGTCTTCTCCCATGCCGGCTAGGGATATATTTAGGGTTGTTCGAAAAATCGAACCCGGACGGTCCAGTTGCATGTGGGGCTGCGTAAAGGCTCCCCTGGGGAGTTCTCTTGTACCCAAAGCCTTCCTTTGGGGGCACTTTTGGATGGTCCAAAGGGGCTCGCAACGCATTTCCTGGGGCCTGATTTTTCAGTCGTCTTCGATGCCGGCTAGTGATATATTTAGGGTTGCTCTGAAACAGCGAACCCGGAGGGTCCAGTTGCATGTGGGGCTGCGTAAAGGCTCCCCTGGGGAGTTCAATTGTATCCAAAGCCTTCCTTTGGGGGCACTTTTGGATGGTCCAAAGGGGCTCGCAACGCATTTCCTGGGGCCTGATTTTTCAGTCGTCTTCGATGCCGGCTAGGGCTATGTTTAGGGATGCTCGGAAACAGCGAACCCGGAGGGTCCAGTTGCATGTGGGGCTGCGTAAAGGTTTCCCTGGGGAGTTCTCTTGTACCCAAAGTCTTCCTTTGGGGGCACTTTTGGATGGTCCAAAGGGGCTCGCAACGCATTTCCTTGGGCCTGATTTTTCAGTCGTCTTCGATGCCAGCTAGGGCTATGTTTAGGGATGCTCAGAAACAGCGAAACCGGAGGGTCCAGTTGCATGTGGGGCTGCATAAAGGCTCCCCAGAGGAGTTCACTTGTACCCAAAGCCTTTCTTTGGTGACACTTTTGGATGGTCCAAAGGGGCTTGCAACGCCTTTTCTGTGGCCCGGGATTTCAGTCTTCTCCCATGCCGGCTAGTGATATATTTAGGGTTGCTCTGAAACAGCGAACCCGGAGGGTCCAGTTGCATGTGGGGCTGCGTAAAGGTTTCCCTGGGGAGTTCTCTTGTACCCAAAGTCTTCCTTTGGGGGCACTTTTGGATGGTCCAAAGGGGCTCGCAACGCATTTCCTGGGGCCTGATTTTTCAGTCGTCTTCGATGCCGGCTAGGGTTATGTTTAGGGATGCTCAGAAACAGCGAAACCGGAGGGTCCAGTTGCATGTGGGGCTGCATAAAGGCTCCCCTGGGGAGTTCACTTGTACCCAAAGCCTTCCTTTGGGGGCACTTTTGGATGGTCCAAAGGGGCTCGAAACGCATTTCCTGGGGCCTGATTTTTCACTCGTCTCCGATGACGGCTAGGGCTACCTTTAGGATTGCTCAGGAACAGCGAACTCGGAGGGTCCTGTTACATGTGGGGCTGCGTAAAGGCTCCCCTGGGGAGTTCACTTGTACCCAAAGCCTTTCTTTGGTGACACTTTTGGATGTTCCAAAGGGGCTTGCAACGCGTTTTCTGGGGCCCGGGTTTTCAGTCTTCTCCCATCCCGGCTAGGGATATATTTAGGGTTGTTCTAAATATCGAACGCGGACGGTCCAGTTGCATGTGGGGCTGCGTAAAGGCTCCCCTGGGGAGTTCACTTGTACCCAAAGACTTCCTTTGGGGGCACATTTGGATGGGCGAAAAGGCCTCGGAACGCATTTACTGGGGCCTTATTTTTCACTCGTCTCCGATGACGGCTAGGGCTACGTTTAGGTTTGCTGAGGAACAGCGAACCCGGAGGGTCCAGTTGCATGTGGGGCTGCGTAAAAGCTCCCGTGGGGAGATCACTTGTACCCAAAGCCTTCCTTTGGGGGAACTTTTGGATGGTCCAAAGGGGCTTCCAACGCGTTTCCTGGGGCCTGATTTTTCAGTCGTCTCCGATGACGGGTAGGGCTCCGTTTAGGTATGGTCATGAACAGCGAACCCGGAGGGTCCAGTTGCATGTGGGGCTGCGTAAAGGCTCCCCTGGGGAGTTCACTTGTACCCAAAGCCTTCCTTTGGGGGCACTTTTGGATGGGCAAAAAGGGCTCGCAACGCATTTCCTGGGGCCTGATTTTTCAGTCGTCTCCGATGCCGGCTAGGGCTATGTTTAGGGATGCTCGGAAACATCGAACCCGGAGGGTCCAGTTGCATGTGGGGCTGCGTAAAGGCTCCCCTGGGGAGTTCACTTGTACCCAAAGCCTTCCTTTGGGGGCACTTTTGGATGGGCGAAAAGGGCTCGCAACACATTTCCTGGGGCCTGATTTTTCAGTCGTCTTCGATGCAGGCTAGGGTTATGTTTACGGATGCTCAGAAACAGCGAAACCGGAGGGTCCAGTTGCATGTGGGGCTGCGTAAAGGCTCCCCTGGGGAGTTCACTTGTACCCAAAGCCTTCCTTTGGTGACACTTTTGGATTGTCCAAAGGGGCTTGCAACGCGTTTTCTGGGGCCCGGGTTGTCAGTCTTCTCCCATGCCGGCTAGTGATATATTTAGTGTTGCTCTGAAACAGCGAACCCGGAGGGTCCAGTTGCATATGGGGCTGCGTAAAGGCTCCCCTGGGGAGTTCACTTGTACCCAAAGCCTTCCTTTGGGGGCACTTTTGGATGGTCCAATGGGGCTTGCAACGCATTTCCTGGGGCCTGATTTTTCAGTGGTCTTCGATGCCGGCTAGGGCTACGTTTAGGTTTGCTCAGGAACAGCGATCCCGGAGGGTCCAGTTGCATGTGGGGCTGCATAAAGGCTCCCCTGGGGAGTTCACTTGTACCCAAAGCCTTCCTTTGGGGGCACTTTTGGATGGGCGAAAAGGGCTCGGAACGCATTTCCTGGGGCCTGATTTTTCAGTCGTCATGGATGCCGGCTAGGGCTATGTTTAGGGATGCTCAGAAACAGCAAACCCGGAGGGTCCAGTTTCATGTGGGGCTGCGTAAAGGCTCCCCTGGGGAGTTCACTTGTACCCAAAGCCTTCCTTTGGGGGCACATTTGGATGGGCGAAAAGGGCTCGGAACGCATTTCTGGGGCCTGATTTTTCACTCGTCTCCAATGACGGCTAGGGCTACGTTTAGGTTTGCTCAGGAACAGCGAACCCGGAGGGTCCAGTTGCATGTGGGGCTGCATAAAGGCTCCCCTGGGGAGTTCACTTGTACCCAAAGTCTTCCTTTGGTGACACTTTTGGATGGTCCAAAATGGCTTGCAACGCGTTTTCTGGGGCCCGGGTTTTCAGTCTTCTCCCATGCTGGCTAGTGATATATTTAGGGTTGCTCAGAAAAATCGAACCCGGAGGGTCCAGTTGCATGTGGGGCTGCGTAATGGCTCCCCTGGGGAGTTCACTTGTACCCAAAGCCTTCCTTTGGGGGCACTTTTGGATGGTCCAAAGGGTCTTGAAACGCATTTCCTGGGGCCTGATTTTTCAGTCGTCTCCGATGACGGCCAGGGCTACGTTTAGGTTTGCTCAGGAACAGCGATCCCGGAGGGTCCAGTTGCATGTGGGGCTGCGTAAAAGCTCCCCTGGGGAGATCACTTGTACCCAAAGCCTTCCTTTGGGGGCACTTTTGGATGGTCCAAAGGGGCTTCCAATGCGTTTCCTGGGGCCTGATTTTTCAGTCGTCTCCGATGACGGGTAGGGCTCCGTTTAGGTATGGTCATGAACAGCGAACCCGGAGGGTCCAGTTGCATGTGGGGCTGCGTAAAGGCTCCCCTGGGGAGTTCACTTGTACCCAAAGCCTTCCTTTGGGGGCACTTTTGGATGGGCGAAAAGGGCTCGCAACGCATTTCCTGGGGCCTGATTTTTCAGTCGTCTCCGATGCCGGCTAGGGCTATGTTTAGGGATGCTCGGAAACATCGAACCCGAAGGGTCCAGTTGCATGTGGGGCTGCGTAAAGGCTCCCCTGGGGAGTTCACTTGTACCCAAAGCCTTCCTTTGGGGGCACTTTTGGATGGGCGAAAAGGGCTCGCAACGCATTTCCTGGGGCCTGATTTTTCAGTCGTCTTCGATGCAGGCTAGGGTTATGTTTACGGATGCTCAGAAACAGCGAAACCGGAGGGTCCAGTTGCATGTGGGGCTGCGTAAAGGCTCCCCTGGGGAGTTCACTTGTACCCAAAGCCTTCCTTTGGTGACACTTTTGGATTGTCCAAAGGGGCTTGCAACGCGTTTTCTGGGGCCCGGGTTGTCAGTCTTCTCCCATGCCGGCTAGTGATATATTTAGTGTTGCTCTGAAACAGCGAACCCGGAGGGTCCAGTTGCATATGGGGCTGCGTAAAGGCTCCCCTGGGGAGTTCACTTGTACCCAAAGCCTTCCTTTGGGGGCACTTTTGGATGGTCCAATGGGGCTTGCAACGCATTTCCTGGGGCCTGATTTTTCAGTGGTCTTCGATGCCGGCCAGGGCTACGTTTAGGTTTGCTCAGGAACAGCGATCCCGGAGGGTCCAGTTGCATGTGGGGCTGCATAAAGGCTCCCCTGGGGAGTTCACTTGTACCCAAAGCCTTCCTTTGGGGGCACTTTTGGATGGGCGAAAAGGGCTCGGAACGCATTTCCTGGGGCCTGATTTTTCAGTCGTCATGGATGCCGGCTAGGGCTATGTTTAGGGATGCTCAGAAACAGCAAACCCGGAGGGTCCAGTTGCATGTGGGCCTGCGTAAAGGCTCCCCTGGGGAGTTCTCTTGTACCCAAAGTCTTCCTTTGGGGGCACTTTTGGATGGGCGAAAAGGGCTCGGAACGCATTTCCTGGGGCCTGATTTTTCACTCGTCTGCGATGACGGCTAGGGCTACGTTTAGGTTTGCTCAGGAACAGCGATCCCGGAGGGTCCAGTTGCATGTGGGGCTGCGTAAAGGCTCCCCTGGGGAGTTCTCTTGTACCCAAAGCCTTCCTTTGGTGACACTTTTGGATGGTCCAAAGGGGCTTGCAACGCGTTTTCTGGGGCCCGGGTTTTCAGTCTTCTCCCATGCCGGGTAGGGATATATTTAGGGTTGTTCGAAAAATCGAACCCGGAGAGTCCAGTTGCATGTGGGGCTGCGTAAAGGCTCCCCTGGGGAGTTCACTTGTACCCAAAGCCTTCCTTTGGGGGCACTTTTGGATGGGCGAAAAGGGCTCGTAACGCATTTTCTGGGGCCTGATTTTTCAGTCGTCATCGATGCCGGCTAGGGCTATGTTTAGGGATGCTCGGAAACAGCGAACCCGGAGGGTCCAGTTGCATGTGGGCCTGCGTAAAGGCTCCCCTGGGGAGTTCACTTGTACCCAAAGCCTTCTTTTGGTGACACTTTTGGATGGTCCAAAATGGCTCGCAACGCATTTCCTGGGGCCTGATTTTTCAGTGGTCTTCGATGCCGGCTAGGGCTACGTTTAGGTTTGCTCAGGAACAGCGATCCCGGAGGGTCCAGTTGCATGTGGGGCTGCATAAAGGCTCCCCTGGGGAGTTCACTTGTACCCAAAGCCTTCCTTTGGTGACACTTTTGGATGGTCCAAAGGGGCTTGCAACGCGTTTTCTGGGGCCCGGGTTTTCAGTCTTCTCCCATGCCGTCTAGGGTTATGTTTAGGGTTGCTCGGAAAAATCGAACCCGGAGGGTCCAGTTGCATGTGGGGCTGCGTAAAGGCTCCCCTGGGGAGTTCACTTGTACCCAAAGACTTCCTTTGGGGGCACATTTGGATGGGCGAAAAGGCCTCGGAACGCATTTACTGGGGCCTTATTTTTCACTCGTCTCCGATGACGGCTAGGGCTACGTTTAGGTTTGCTGAGGAACAGCGAACCCGGAGGGTCCAGTTGCATGTGGGGCTGCGTAAAAGCTCCCCTGGGGAGATCACTTGTACCCAAAGCCTTCCTTTGGGGGCACTTTTGGATGGTCCAAAGGGGCTTCCAACGCGTTTCCTGGGGCCTGATTTTTCAGTCGTCTCCGATGACGGGTAGGGCTCCGTTTAGGTATGGTCATGAACAGCGAACCCGGAGGGTCCAGTTGCATGTGGGGCTGCGTAAAGGCTCCCCTGGGGAGTACACTTGTACCCAAAGCCTTCCTTTGGGGGCACTTTTGGATGGGCGAAAAGGGCTCGTAACGCATTTCCTGGGGACTGAGTTTTCAGTCGTCATCGATGACGGCTAGGGCTATGTATACGGAAGCTCGGTAACAGCGATCCCGGAGGGTCCAGTTGCATGTGGGGCTGCGTAAAGGCTCCCCTGGGGAGTTCACTTGTATCCAAAGCCTTCTTTTGGTGACACTTTTGGATGGTCCAAAATGGCTCGCAACGCATTTCCTGGGACTGATTTTTCACTCGTCTGCGATGACGACTAGGGCTACGTTTAGGTTTGCTCAGGAACAGCGATCCCGGACGGTCCAGTTGCATGTGGGGCTGCGTAAAGGCTCCCCTGGGGAGTTCTCTTTTACCCAAAGCCTTCCTTTGGGGGCACTTTTGGATGGGCTAAAAGGGCTCGTAACGCATTTCCTGGGGCCTGATTTTTCAGTCGTCATCGATGCCGGCTAGGGATATGTTTAGGGATGCTCCAAAACTGCGAACCCGGAGGGTCCAGTTGCATGTGGGGCTGCGTAAAGGCTCCCCTGGGGAGTTCTCTTTTACCAAAAGCCTTCCTTTGGGGGCACTTTTGGATGGGCTAAAAGGGCTCGTAACGCATTTCCTGGGGCCTGATTTTTCAGTCGTCATCGATGCCGGCTAGGGCTATGTTTAGGGATGCTCCAAAACTGCGAACCCGGAGGGTCCAGTTGCATGTGGGGCTGCGTAAAGGATCCCCTGGGGAGTTCTCTTGTACCCAAAGTCTTCCTTGGGGGCACTTTTGGATGGGCGAAAAGGGCTCGGAACGCATTTCCTGGGGCCTGATTTTTCAGTCGTCTTCGATGCCGGCTAGGGCTATGTTTAGGGATGCTCAGAAACAGCGAACCCGGAGGGTCCAGTTGCATGTGGGGCTGCGTAAAGGCTCCCCTGGGGAGTTCACTTGTACCCAAAGCCTTCCTTTGGGGGCACTTTTGGATGGGCGAAAAGGGCTCGTAACGCATTTCCTGGGGCCTGATTTTTCAGTCGTCTTCGATGCCGGCTAGGGCTATATTTAGGGATGCTCGGAAGCAGCGAACCCGGAGGGTCCAGTTGCATGTGGGCCTGCGTAAAGGCTCCCCTGGGGAGTTCTCTTGTACCCAAAGTCTTCCTTTGGGGGTACTTTTGGATGGTCCAAAGGGGCTTGCAACGCATTTCCTGGCGCCTGATTTTTCAGTCGTCTCCGATGACGGCTAGGGCTACGTTTAGGTTTGCTCATGAACAGCGAACCCGGAGGGTCCAGTTGCATGTGGGGCTGCGTAAAGGCTCCCGTGGGGAGTTCTCTTGTATCCAAAGTCTTCCTTTGGTGACACTTTTGGATGGTCCAAAGGGGCTTGCAACGCATTTTCTGTGGCCCGGGTTTTCAGTCTTCTCCCATGCCATCTAGTGATATATTTAGTGTTGCTCTGAAACAGCGAACCCGGAGGGTCCAGTTCCATGTGGGGCTGCGTAAAGGCTCCCCTGGGGAGTTCAGTTGTACCCAAAGCCTTCCTTTGGTGACACTTTTGGATTGTCCAAAGGGGCTCGCAACGCATTTCCTGGGGCCTGATTTTTCAGTCGTCTTCGATGCCGGCTAGGGCTATGTTTAGGGATGCTCAGAAACAGCGAACCCGGAGGGTCCAGTTGCATGTGGGGCTGCGTAAAGGCTCCCCTGGGGAGTTCACTTGTACCCAAAGCCTTCCTTTGGGGGCACTTTTGGATGGGCGAAAAGGTCTCGTAACACATTTCCTGGGGCCTGAGTTTTCAGTCGTCTTCGATGACGGCTAGGGCTATGTTTAGGGATGCTCGGAAACAGCGAACCCTGAGGGCCCAGTTGCATGTGGGGCTGCGTAAAGGATCCCCTGGGGAGTTCTCTTGTACCCAAAGTCTTCCTTTGGGGGCACTTTTGGATGGGCGAAAAGGGCTCGCAACGCATTTCCTGGGGCTTGATTTTTCAGTCGTCTTCGATGACGGATAGGGCTATGTTTAGGGATGCTCGGAAACAGCGAACCCGGAGGGTCCAGTTGCATGTGGGCCTGCGTAAAGGCTCCCCTGGGGAGTTCACTTGTACCCAAAGCCTTCTTTTGGTGACACTTTAGGATAGTCCAAAATGGCTCGCAACGCATTTCCTGGGGCCTGATTTTTCACTCGTCTGCGATGACGACGAGGGCTACGTTTAGGTTTGCTCAGGAACAGCGATCCCGGAGGGTCCAGTTGCATGTGGGGCTGCGTAAAGGCTACCCTGGGGAGTTCACTTGTACCCAAAGCCTTCCTTTGGGGGCACTTTTGGATGGTCCAAAGGGGCTTGCAACGCGTTTTCTGGGGCCCGGGTTTTCAGTCTTCTCCCATGCCGTCTAGGGATATATTTAGAGTTGTTCGAAAAATCGAACCCGGAGAGTCCAGTTGCATGTGGGGCTGCGTAAAGGCTCCCCTGGGGAGTTCACTTGTACCCAAAGCCTTCCTTTGGGGGCACTTTTGGATGGGCGAAAAGGGCTCGCAACGCATTTCCTGGGGCCTGATTTTTCAGTCGTCTTCGATGCCGGCTAGGGATATGTTTAGGGATGCTCAGAAACAGCGAACCCGGAGGGTCCAGTTGCATGTGGGGCTGCGTAAAGGCTCCCCTGGGGAGTTCACTTGTACCCAAAGCCTTCTTTTGGTGACACTTTTGGATGGTCCAAAATGGCTCGCAACGCATTTCCTGGGACTGATTTTTCACTCGTCTGCGATGACGACTAGGGCTACGTTTAGGTTTGCTCAGGAACAGCGATCCCGGAGGGTCCAGTTGCATGTGGGGCTGCGTAAAGGCTCCCCTGGGGAGTTCTCTTTTACCCAAAGCCTTCCTTTGGGGGCACTTTTGGATGGGCTAAAAGGGCTCGTAACGCATTTCCTGGGGCTTGATTTTTCAGTCGTCATCGATGCCGGCTAGGGCTATGTTTAGGGATGCTCCAAAACTGCGAACCCGGAGGGTCCAGTTGCATGTGGGGCTGCGTAAAGGCTCCCCTGGGGAGTTCTCTTTTACCCAAAGCCTTCCTTTGGGGGCACTTTTGGATGGGCGAAAAGGGCTCGTAACGCATTTCCTGGGGCCTGATTTTTCAGTCGTCATCGATGCCGGGTAGGGCTATGTTTAGGGATGCTCCAAAACTGCGAACCCGGAGGGTCCAGTTGCATGTGGGGCTGCGTAAAGGATCCCCTGGGGAGTTCTCTTGCACCCAAAGTCTTCCTTGGGGGCACTTTTGGATGGGCGAAAAGGGCTCGGAACGCATTTCCTGGGGCCTGATTTTTCAGTCGTCTTCGATGCCGGCTAGGGCTATGTTTAGGGATGCTCAGAAACAGCGAACCCGGAGGGTCCAGTTGCATGTGGGGCTGCGTAAAGGCTCCCCTGGGGAGTTCACTTGTACCCAAAGCCTTCCTTTGGGGGCACTTTTGGATGGGCGAAAAGGGCTCGTAACGCATTTCCTGGGGCCTGATTTTTCAGTCGTCTTCGATGCCGGCTAGGGCTATATTTAGGGATGCTCGGAAGCAGCGAACCCGGAGGGTCCAGTTGCATGTGGGCCTGCGTAAAGGCTCCCCTGGGGAGTTCTCTTGTACCCAAAGTCTTCCTTTGGGGGCACTTTTGGATGGTCCAAAGGGGCTTGCAACGCATTTCCTGGCGCCTGATTTTTCAGTCGTCTCCGATGACGGCTAGGGCTACGTTTAGGTTTGCTCATGAACAGCGAACCCGGAGGGTCCAGTTGCATGTGGGGCTGCGTAAAGGCTCCCGTGGGGAGTTCTCTTGTATCCAAAGTCTTCCTTTGGTGACACTTTTGGATGGTCCAAAGGGGCTTGCAACGCATTTTCTGTGGCCCGGGTTTTCAGTCTTCTCCCATGCCGTCTAGTGATATATTTAGTGTTGCTCTGAAACAGCGAACCCGGAGGGTCCAGTTGCATATGGGGCTGCGTAAAGGCTCCCCTGGGGAGTTCAGTTGTACTCAAAGCCTTCCTTTGGGGGCACTTTTGGATGGGCAAAAAGGGCTCGCAACGCATTTCCTGGGGCCTGATTTTTCACTCGTCTGCGATGACGACTAGGGCTACGTTTAGGTTTGCTCAGGAACAGCGATCCCGGAGGGTCCAGTTGCATGTGGGGCTGCGTAAAGGCTCCCCTGGGGAGTTCACTTGTACCCAAAGCCTTCCTTTGGTGACACTTTTGGATGGTCCAAAGGGGCTTGCAACGCGTTTTCTGGGGCCCGGGTTTTCAGTCTTCTCCCATGCCGTCTAGGGATATATTTAGAGTTGTTCGAAAAATCGAACCCGGAGAGTCCAGTTGCATGTGGGGCTGCGTAAAGGCTCCCCTGGGGAGTTCACTTGTACCCAAAGCCTTCCTTTGGGGGCACTTTTGGATGGGCGAAAAGGGTTCGGAACGCATTTCCTGGGGCCTGATTTTTCAGTCGTCTTCAATGCCGGCTAGGGCTATGTTTAGGGATGCTCGGAAACAGCGAACCCGGAGAGTCCAGTTGCATGTGGGGCTGCGTAAAGGCTCCCCTGGGGAGTTCACTTGTACCCAAAGCCTTCCTTTGGGGGCACTTTTGGATGGGCAAAAAGGGCTCGTAACGCGTTTCCTGGGGCCTGATTTTTCATTCGTCTTCGATGACGGCTAGGGCTATGTTTAGGGATGCTCGGAAACAGCGAACCCGGAGAGTCCAGTTGCATGTGGGGCTGCGTAAAGGCTCCCCTGGGGAGATCACTTGTACCCAAAGCCTTCCTTTGGTGACACTTTTGGATGGTCCAAAGGGGCTTGCAACGCGTTTTCTGGGGCCCGGGTTTTCAGTCTTCTCCCATGCTGGCTAGTGATATATTTAGGGTTGCTCGGAAAAATCGAACCCGGAGGGTCCAGTTGCATGTGGGGCTGCGTAAAGGCTCCCCTGGGGAGTTCACTTGTACCCAAAGCCTTCCTTTGGGGGCACTTTTGGATGGGCGAAAAGGGCTCCTAACGCATTTCCTGGGGCCTGATTTTTCAGTCGTCTTCGATGCCGTCTAGTGCTATGTTTAGGGATGCTCAGAAACAGCGAACCCGGAGGGTCCAGTTGCATGTGGGGCTGCGTAAAGGCTCCCCTGGGGAGTTCACTTGTACCCAAAGCCTTCCTTTGGGGGCACATTTGGATGGGCGAAAAGGGCTCGGAACGCATTTCCTGGGGCCTGATTTTTCACTCGTCTCCGATGACGGCTAGGGCTACGTTTAGGTTTGCTCAGGAACAGCGAACCCGGAGGGTCCAGTTGCATGTGGGGCTGCGTAAAGGCTCCCCTGGGGAGATCACTTGTACCCAAAGCCTTCCTTTGGGGGCACTTTTGGATGGTCCAAAGGGGCTTGCAACGCGTTTTCTGGGGCCCGGGTTTTCAGTCTTCTCCTATGCTAGGGTTACGTTTAGGGGTGCTGGGAAAGAGCGAACCCGGAGGGTCCAGTTGCATGTGGGGCTGCATAAAGGCTCCCCTGGGGAGTTCTCTTGTGCCCAAAGCCTTCCTTTGGGGGCACTTTTGAATGGGCGAAAAGGGCTCGTAACGCATTTCCTGGGTCCTGAGTTTTCAGTCGTCTTCGATGCCGGCTAGGGCTATGTTTAGGGATGCTCGGAAACAGCGAACCCGGAGGGTCCAGTTGCATGTGGGCCTGCGTAAAGGCTCCCCTGGGGAGTTCACTTGTACCCAAAGCCTTCTTTTGGTGACACTTTAGGATGGTCCAAAATGGCTCGCAACGCATTTCCTGGGGCCTGATTTTTCACTCGTCTGCGATGACGACTAGGGCTACGTTTAGGTTTGCTCAGGAACAGCGATCCCGGAGGTTCCAGTTGCATGTGGGGCTGCGTAAAGGCTCCCCTGGGAACTTCAGATGTACCCAAAGCCTTCCTTTGGGGGCACTTTTGGATGGTCCAAAGGGGCTTGCAACGCGTTTTCTGGGGCCCGGGTTTTCAGTCTTCTCCCATGCCGGCTAGGGATATATTTAGAGTTGTTCGAAAAATCGAACCCGGAGAGTCCAGTTGCATGTGGGGCTGCGTAAAGGCTCCCCTGGGGAGTTCACTTGTACCCAAAGCCTTCCTTTGGGGGCACTTTTGGATGGGCTAAAAGGGCTCGTAACGCATTTCCTGGGGCCTGATTTTTCATTCGTCTTCGATGCCGGCTAGGGCTATGTTTAGGGATGCTCGGAAACAGCGAACCCGGAGGGTCCAGTTGCATGTGGGGCTGCGTAAAGGCTCCCCTGGGGAGTTCTCTTTTACCCAAAGCCTTCCTTTGGGGGCACTTTTGGATGGGCGAAAAGGGCTCGTAACGCATTTCCTGGGGCCTGATTTTTCAGTCGTCATCGATGCCGGGTAGGGCTATGTTTAGGGATGCTCCAAAACTGCGAACCCGGAGGGTCCAGTTGCATGTGGGGCTGCGTAAAGGATCCCCTGGGGAGTTCTCTTGCACCCAAAGTCTTCCTTGGGGGCACTTTTGGATGGGCGAAAAGGGCTCGGAACGCATTTCCTGGGGCCTGATTTTTCAGTCGTCTTCGATGCCGGCTAGGGCTATGTTTAGGGATGCTCAGAAACAGCGAACCCGGAGGGTCCAGTTGCATGTGGGGCTGCGTAAAGGCTCCCCTGGGGAGTTCACTTGTACCCAAAGCCTTCCTTTGGGGGCACTTTTGGATGGGCGAAAAGGGCTCGTAACGCATTTCCTGGGGCCTGATTTTTCAGTCGTCTTCGATGCCGGCTAGGGCTATATTTAGGGATGCTCGGAAGCAGCGAACCCGGAGGGTCCAGTTGCATGTGGGCCTGCGTAAAGGCTCCCCTGGGGAGTTCTCTTGTACCCAAAGTCTTCCTTTGGGGGCACTTTTGGATGGTCTAAAGGGGCTTGCAACGCATTTCCTGGCGCCTGATTTTTCAGTCGTCTACGATGACGGCTAGGGCTACGTTTAGGTTTGCTCAGGAACAGCGAACCCGGAGGGTCCAGTTGCATGTGGGGCTGCGTAAAGGCTCCCGTGGGGAGTTCTCTTGTATCCAAAGTCTTCCTTTGGTGACACTTTTGGATGGTCCAAAGGGGCTTGCAACGCATTTTCTGTGGCCCGGGTTTTCAGTCTTCTCCCATGCCGTCTAGTGATATATTTAGTGTTGCTCTGAAACAGCGAACCCGGAGGGTCCAGTTGCATATGGGGCTGCGTAAAGGCTCCCCTGGGGAGTTCAGTTGTACTCAAAGCCTTCCTTTGGGGGCACTTTTGGATGGGCAAAAAGGGCTCGCAACGCATTTCCTGGGGCCTGATTTTTCACTCGTCTGCGATGACTACTAGGGCTACGTTTAGGTTTGCTCAGGAACAGCGATCCCGGAGGGTCCAGTTGCATGTGGGGCTGCGTAAAGGCTCCCCTGGGGAGTTCTCTTTTACCCAAAGCCTTCCTTTGGGGGCACTTTTGGATGGTCCAAAGGGGCTTGCAACGCGTTTTCTGGGGCCCGGGTTTTCAGTCTTCTCCCATGCCGTCTAGGGATATATTTAGAGTTGTTCGAAAAATCGAACCCGGAGAGTCCAGTTGCATGTGGGGCTGCGTAAAGGCTCCCCTGGGGAGTTCACTTGTACCCAAAGCCTTCCTTTGGGGGCACTTTTGGATGGGCGAAAAGGGTTCGCAACGCATTTCCTGGGGCCTGATTTTTCAGTCGTCTTCAATGCCGGCTAGGGATATGTTTAGGGATGCTCAGAAACAGCGAACCCGGAGGGTCCAGTTGCATGTGGGGCTGCGTAAAGGCTCCCCTGGGGAGTTCACTTGTACCCAAAGCCTTCCTTTGGGGGCACTTTTGGATGGGCAAAAAGGGCTCGTAACGCGTTTCCTGGGGCCTGATTTTTCATTCGTCTTCGATGACGGCTAGGGCTATGTTTAGGGATGCTCGGAAACAGCGAACCCGGAGAGTCCAGTTGCATGTGGGGCTGCGTAAAGGCTCCCCTGGGGAGATCACTTGTACCCAAAGCCTTCCTTTGGTGACACTTTTGGATGGTCCAAAGGGGCTTGCAACGCGTTTTCTGGGGCCCGGGTTTTCAGTCTTCTCCCATGCTGGCTAGTGATATATTTAGGGTTGCTCGGAAAAATCGAACCCGTAGGGTCCAGTTGCATGTGGGGCTGCGTAAAGGCTCCCCTGGGGAGTTCACTTGTACCCAAAGCCTTCCTTTGGGGGCACTTTTGGATGGGCGAAAAGGGCTCGTAACGCATTTCCTGGGGCCTGATTTTTCAGTCGTCTTCGATGCCGTCTAGTGCTATGTTTAGGGATGCTCAGAAACAGCGAACCCGGAGGGTCCAGTTGCATGTGGGGCTGCGTAAAGGCTCCCCTGGGGAGTTCACTTGTACCCAAAGCCTTCCTTTGGGGGCACATTTGGATGGGCGAAAAGGGCTCGGAACGCATTTCCTGGGGCCTGATTTTTCACTCGTCTCCGATGACGGCTAGGGCTACGTTTAGGTTTGCTCAGGAACAGCGAACCCGGAGGGTCCAGTTGCATGTGGGGCTGCGTAAAGGCTCCCCTGGGGAGATCACTTGTACCCAAAGCCTTCCTTTGGGGGCACTTTTGGATGGTCCAAAGGGGCTTGCAACGCGTTTTCTGGGGCCCGGGTTTTCAGTCTTCTCCCATGCCGGCTAGGGATATATTTAGAGTTGTTCGAAAAATCGAACCCGGAGAGTCCAGTTGCATGTGGGGCTGCGTAAAGGCTCCCCTGGGGAGTTCACTTGTACCCAAAGCCTTCCTTTGGGGGTACTTTTGGATGGTCCAAAGGGGCTTGCAACGCATTTCCTGGGGCCTGATTTTTCAGTCGTCTCCAATGACGGCTAGGGCTACGTTTAGGTTTGGTCATGAACAGCGAACTCGGAGGGTCCAGTTGCATGTGGGGCTGCGTAAAGGCTCCCCTGGGGAGTTCTCTTGTACCCAAAGCCTTCCCCTGGGGGTACTTTTGGATGGTCCAAAGGGGCTCGCAACACATTTCGTGGGGCCTGATTTTTCATTCGTCTTCGATGCCGGCTAGGGCTATGTTTAGGGATGCTCAGAAACAGCGAACCCGGAGGGTCCAGTTGCATGTGGGGCTGCGTACAGGCTCCCCTGGGGAGTTCACTTGTACCCAAAGCCTTCCTTTGGTGACACTTTTGGATGGTCCAAAGGGGCTTGCAACGCGTTTTCTGGGGCCCGGGTTTTCAGTCTTTTCCAATGCCGGCTATAGATATATTTAGGGTTGTTCGAAAAATCGAACCCGGATGTTCCAGTTGCATGTGGGGCTGCGTAAAGGCTCCCCTGGGGAGTTCACTTGTACCCAAAGCCTTCCTTTGGGGGCACTTTTGGATGGGCGAAAAGGGCTCGTAACACATTTCTTGGGGCCTGATTTTTCAGTCGTCTTCGATGCCGGCTAGGGCTATGTTTAGGGATGCTCGGAAACAGCGAACCCGGAGGGTCCAGTTGCATGTGGGCCTGCGTAAAGGCTCCCCTGGGGAGTTCTCTTGTACCCAAAGTCTTCCTTTGGGGGCACTTTTGGATGGGCGAAAAGGGCTCGGAACGCATTTCCTGGGGCCTGATTTTTCAGTCGTCTGCGATGACGGCTAGGGCTATGTTTAGGGATGCTCAGAAACAGCGAACCCGGAGGGTCCAGTTGCATGTGGGGCTGCGTAAAGGCTCCCCTGGGGAGTTCACTTGTACCCAAAGCCTTCCTTTGGGGGCACTTTTGGATGGTCCAAAATGGCTCGCAACGCATTTCCTGGGGCCTGATTTTTCACTCATCTGTGATGACGGCTAGAGCTACGTTTAGGTTTGCTCAGGAACAGCGATCCCTGAGGGTCCAGTTGAATGTGAGGCTGCGTAAAGGCTCCCCTGGGGAGTTCTCTTGTACCCAAAGCCTTCCTTTGGGGGCACTTTTGGATGGTCCAAAGGGGCTTGCAACGCGTTTTCTGGGGCCCGGGTTTTCAGTCTTCTCCCATGCTGGCTAGGGATATATTTAGGGTTGCTCGGAAAAATCGAACCCGGAGAGTCCAGTTGCATGTGGGGCTGCGTAAAGGCTCCCCTGGGGAGTTCACTTGTACCCAAAGCCTTCCTTTGGGGGCACTTTTGGATGGGCGAAAAGGGCTCGTAACGCATTTCCTGGGGCCTGATTTTTCAGTCGTCTTCGATGCCGTCTAGTGCTATGTTTAGGGATGCTCAGAAACAGCGAACGCGGAAGGTCCAGTTGCATGTGGGGCTGCGTAAAGGCTCCCCTGGGGAGTTCACTTGTACCCAAAGCCTTCCTTTGGGGGCACTTTTGGATGGGCGAAAAGGGCTCGAAACGCATTTCCTGGGGCCTGATTTTTCACTCGTCTCCGATGACGGCTAGGGCTACGTTTAGGTTTGCTCAGGAACAGCGAACCCGGAGGGTCCAGTTGCATGTGGGGCTGCGTAAAGGCTCCCCTGGGGAGTTCACTTGTACCCAAAGCCTTCCTTTGGGGGCACTTTTGGATGGTCCAAAGGGGCTTGCAACGCATTTTCTGTGGCCCGGGTTTTCAGTCTTCTCCCATGCCGGCTAGTGATATATTTAGTGTTGCTCTGAAACAGCGAACCCGGAGGGTCCAGTTGCATATGGGGCTGCGTAAAGGCTCCCCTTGGAACTTCAGATGTACCCAAAGCCTTCCTTTGGGGGCACTTTTGGATGGTCCAATGGGGCTTGCAACGCATTTTCTGTGGCCCGGGTTTTCAGTCTTCTCCCATGCTGGCTAGTGATATATTTAGGGTTGCTCTGAAACAGCGAACCCGGAGGGTCCAGTTGCATATGGGGCTGCGTAAAGGCTCCCCTGGGAACTTCAGATGTACCCAAAGCCTTCCTTTGGGGGCACTTTTGGATGGTCCAAAGGGGCTTGCAACGCATTTTCTGTGGCCCGGGTTTTCAGTCTTCTCCCATGCTGGCTAGTGATATATTTAGGGTTGCTCTGAAACAGCGAACCTGGAGGGTCCAGTTGCATATGGGGCTGCGTAAAGGCTCCCCTGGGAACTTCAGATGTACCCAAAGCCTTCCTTTGGGGGCACTTTTGGATGGTCCAATGGGGCTTGCAACGCATTTCCTGGGGCCGGTTTTTACAGTCGTCTTCGATGACGGATAGGGCTACGTTTAGGTTTGCTCAAGAACAGCGATCCCAGAGGGTCCAGTTGCATGTGGGGCTGCGTAAAGGCTCCCCTGGGGAGTTCACTTGTACCCAAAGCCTTCCTTTGGGGGCACTTTTGGATGGGCAAAAAGAGCTCGCAACGCATTTCCTGGGGCCTGATTTTTCACTCGTCTCCGATGCCGTCTAGGAATATGTTTAGAGATGCTCGGAAACAGCGAACCCGGAGGGTCCAGTTGCATGTGGGGCTGCGTAAAGGCTCCCCTGGGGAGTTCTCTTGTACCCAAAGTCTTCCTTTGGGGGCACTTTTGGATGGGCGAAAAGGCCTCGGAACGCATTTCCTGGGGCCTGATTTTTCACTCGTCTCCGATGACGGCTAGGGCTACGTTTAGGTTTGCTCAGGAACAGCGAACCCGGAGGGTCCAGTTGCATGTGGGGCTGCGTAAAGGCTCCCCTGGGGAGTTCACTTGTACCCAAAGCCTTCCTTTGGGGGCACTTTTGGATGGTCCAAAGGGGCTCGCAACGCATTTCCTGGGGCCTGATTTTTCACTCGTCTGCGATGACGGCTAGGGCTACGTTTAGGTTTGCTCAGGAACAGCGATCCCGGAGAATCCAGTTGCATGTGGGGCTGCGTAAAGGCTCCCCTGGGGAGTTCTCTTGTACCCAAAGCCTTCCTTTGGGGGCACTTTTGGATGGTCCAAAGGGGCTTGCATCGCGTTTTCTGGGGCCCGGGTTTTCAGTCTTCTCCCATGCCGGCTAGTGATATATTTAGGGTTGTTCTGAAACAGCGAACCCGGAGGGTCCAGTTGCATATGGGGCTGCGTAAAGGCTCCCCTTGGAACTTCAGATGTACCCAAAGCCTTCCTTTGGGGGCACTTTTGGATGGTCCAATGGGGCTTGCAACGCATTTCCTGGGGCCTGATTTTTCAGTTGTCTTCGATGCCGGCTAGGGCTATGTTTAGGGATGCTCAGAAACAGCGAACCCGGAGGTTCCAGTTGCATGTGGGGCTGCGTAAAGGCTCCCCTGGGGAGTTCACTTGTACCCAAAGCCTTCCTTTGGTGACACTTTTGGATGGTCCAAAGGGGCTTGCAACGCGTTTTCTGGGGCCCGGGTTTTCAGTCTTCTCCTATGCTAGGGTTATGTTTAGGGTTGCTCGGAAAGAGCGAACCCTGAGGGTCCAGTTGCATGTGGGACTGCATAAAGGCTCCCCTGGGGAGTTCACTTGTACCCAAAGCCTTCCTTTGGGGGCACTTTTGGATGGGCGAAAAGGACTCGGAACGCATTTCCTGGGGCCTGATTTTTCAGTCGTCTCCGATGACGGCTAGGGCTACGTTTAGGTTTGCTCATGAAAAGCGAACCCGGAGGGTCCAGTTGCATGTGGGGCTGCGTAAAGGCTCCCCTGGGGAGATCAGATGTACCCAAAGCCTTCCTTTGGGGGCACTATTTGATGGTCTAAAGGGGCTTGAAACGCATTTCCTGGGGCCTGATTTTTCACTCGTCTCGGATGACGGCTAGGGCTACGTTTAGGTTTGCTCATGAACAGCGAACCCGGAGGGTCCAGTTGCATGTGGGGCTGCGTAAAGGCTCCCCTGGGGAGTTCACTTGTACCCAAAGCCTTCCTTTGGTGACACTTTTGGATGGTCCAAAGGGGCTTGCAACGCGTTTTCTGGGGCCCGGGTTTTCAGTCTTCTCCCATGCCGGCTAGGGATATATTTAGAGTTGTTCGAAAAATCGAACCCGGAGAGTCCAGTTGCATGTGGGGCTGCGTAAAGGCTCCCCTGGGGAGATCACTTGTACCCAAAGCCTTCCTTTGGGGGCACATTTGGATGGGCGAAAAGGGCTCGTAACGCATTTCCTGGGGCCTGATTTTTCATTCGTCTTCGATGCCGGCTAGGGATATGTTTAGGGATGCTCGGAAACAGCGAACCCGGAGGGTCCAGTTGCATGTGGGGCTGCGTAAAGGCTCCCCTGGGGAGTTCACTTGTACCCAAAGCCTTCTTTTGGTGACACTTTTAGATGGTCCAAAATGGCTCGCAACGCATTTCCTGGCGCCTGATTTTTCAGTCGTCTGCGATGACGGCTAAGGCTATGTTTAGGGATGCTCGGAAGCAGCGAACCCGGAGGGTCCAGTTGCATGTGGGGCTGCGTAAAGGCTCCCCTGGGGATTTCACTTGTACCCAAAGCCTTCCTTTGGTGACACTTTTGGATGGTCCAAAGGGGCTTGCAACGCACTTTCTGTGGCCCGGGTTTTCAGTCTTCTCCCATGCCGGCTAGTGATATATTTAGGGTTGCTCTGAAACAGCGAACCCGGAGGGTCCAGTTGCATATGGGGCTGCGTAAAGGCTCCCCTGGGGAGTTAACTTGTACCCAAAGCCTTCCTTTGGGGGCACTTTTGGATGGTCCAATGGGGCTTGCAATGCATTTCCTGGGGCCGGTTTTTACAGTCGTCTTCGATGACGGATAGGGCTCCGTTTAGGTTTGCTCAGGAACAGCGATCCCGGAGGGTCCAGTTGCATGTGGGGCTGCGTAAAGGCTCCCCTGGGGAGTTCACTTGTACCCAAAGCCTTCCTTTGGGGGAACTTTTGGATTGGCAAAAAGGGCTCGCAACGCATTTTCTGGGGCCTGATTTTTCACTCGTCTCCGATGCCGTCTAGGGCTACGTTTAGGTTTGCTCAGGAACAGCGAACCCTGAGGGTCCAGTTGCATGTGGGGCTGCGTAAAGGCTCCCCTGGGGACTTCTCTTGTACCCAAAGCCTTCCTTTGGTGACACTTTTGGATGGTCCAAAGGGGCTTGCAACGCGTTTTCTGGGGCCCGGGTTTTCAGTCTTCTCCCATGCCGGATAGGGATATATTTAGGGTTGCTCGGAGAATCGAACCCGAAGGGTCCAGTTGCATGTGGGGCTGCGTAAAGGCTCCCCTGGGGAGTTCTCTTGTACCCAAAGCCTTCCTTTGGGGGCACTTTTGGATGGGCGAAAAGGGCTCGCAACGCATTTCCTGGGGCCTGATTTTTCAGTCGTCTGCGATGACGGCTAGGGCTATGTTTAGGGATGCTCAGAAACAGCGAAACCGGAGGGTCCAGTTGCATGTGGGGCTCCGTAAAGGCTCCCCTGGGGAGTTCTCTTGTACCCAAAGCCTTCCTTTGGTGACACTTTTGGATGGTCCAAAGGGGCTTGCAACGCGTTTTCTGGGGCCCGGGTTTTCAGTCTTCTCCCAAGCTGGCTAGGCATATATATTTAGGATTGCTCGGAAAAATCGAACCCGGAGGGTCCAGTTGCATGTGGGGCTGCGTAAAGGCTCCCCTGGGGAGTTCACTTTTACCCAAAGCCTTCCTTTGGGGGCACTTTTGGATGGGCGAAAAGGGCTCGTAACGCATTTCCTGGGGCCTGATTTTTCAGTCGTCTTCGATGCCGTCTAGTGCTATGTTTAGGGATGCTCAGAAACAGCGAACCCGGAGGGTCCAGTTGCATGTGGGGCTGCGTAAAGGCTCCCCTGGGGAGTTCACTTGTACCCAAAGCCTTCCTTTGGGGGCACTTTTGGATGGGCGAAAAGGGCTCGAAACGCATTTCCTGGGGCCTGATTTTTCACTCGTCTCCGATGACGGCTAGGGCTACGTTTAGGTTTGCTCAGGAACAGCGAACCCGGAGGGTCCAGTTGCATGTGGGGCTGCGTAAAGGCTCCCCTGGGGAGATCACTTGTACCCAAAGCCTTCCTTTGGAGGCACTTTTGGATGGTCCAAAGGGGCTTGCAACGCATTTCCTGGGGCCTGATTTTTCAGTCGTCTCTGATGACGGCTAGGGCTACGTTTAGGTTTGCTCAGGAACAGCGAACCCGGAGGGTCCAGTTGCATGTGGGGCTGCGTAAAGGCTCCCCTGGGGAGTTCTCTTGTACCCAAAGCCTTCCTTTGGTGACACTTTTGGATGGTCCAAAGGGGCTTGCAACGCATTTTCTGTGGCCCGGGTTTTCAGTCTTCTCCCATGCCGGCTAGTGATATATTTAGGGTTGTTCTGAAACAGCGAACCCGGAGGGTCCAGTTGCATATGGGGCTGCGTAAAGGCTCCCCTTGGAACTTCAGATGTACCCAAAGCCTTCCTTTGGGGGCACTTTTGGATGGTCCAATGGGGCTTGCAACGCATTTCCTGGGGCCTGATTTTTCAGTTGTCTTCGATGCCGGCTAGGGCTATGTTTAGGGATGCTCAGAAACAGCGAACCCGGAGGTTCCAGTTGCATGTGGGGCTGCGTAAAGGCTCCCCTGGGGAGTTCACTTGTACCCAAAGCCTTCCTTTGGTGACACTTTTGGATGGTCCAAAGGGGCTTGCAACGCGTTTTCTGGGGCCCGGGTTTTCAGTTGTCTTCGATGCCGGCTAGGGCTATGTTTAGGGATGCTCAGAAACAGCGAACCCGGAGGTTCCAGTTGCATGTGGGGCTGCGTAAAGGCTCCCCTGGGGAGTTCACTTGTACCCAAAGCCTTCCTTTGGTGACACTTTTGGATGGTCCAAAGGGGCTTGCAACGCGTTTTCTGGGGCCCGGGTTTTCAGTCTTCTCCCATGCCGGCTAGGGATATATTTAGAGTTGTTCGAAAAATCGAACCCGGAGAGTCCAGTTGCATGTGGGGCTGCGTAAAGGCTCCCCTGGGGAGATCACTTGTACCCAAAGCCTTCCTTTGGGGGCACATTTGGATGGGCGAAAAGGGCTCGTAACGCATTTCCTGGGGCCTGATTTTTCATTCGTCTTCGATGCCGGCTAGGGATATGTTTAGGGATGCTCGGAAACAGCGAACCCGGAGGGTCCAGTTGCATGTGGGGCTGCGTAAAGGCTCCCCTGGGGAGTTCACTTGTACCCAAAGCCTTCTTTTGGTGACACTTTTAGATGGTCCAAAATGGCTCGCAACGCATTTCCTGGCGCCTGATTTTTCAGTCGTCTGCGATGACGGCTAAGGCTATGTTTAGGGATGCTCGGAAGCAGCGAACCCGGAGGGTCCAGTTGCATGTGGGGCTGCGTAAAGGCTCCCCTGGGGATTTCACTTGTACCCAAAGCCTTCCTTTGGTGACACTTTTGGATGGTCCAAAGGGGCTTGCAACGCACTTTCTGTGGCCCGGGTTTTCAGTCTTCTCCCATGCCGGCTAGTGATATATTTAGGGTTGCTCTGAAACAGCGAACCCGGAGGGTCCAGTTGCATATGGGGCTGCGTAAAGGCTCCCCTGGGGAGTTAACTTGTACCCAAAGCCTTCCTTTGGGGGCACTTTTGGATGGTCCAATGGGGCTTGCAATGCATTTCCTGGGGCCGGTTTTTACAGTCGTCTTCGATGACGGATAGGGCTCCGTTTAGGTTTGCTCAGGAACAGCGATCCCGGAGGGTCCAGTTGCATGTGGGGCTGCGTAAAGGCTCCCCTGGGGAGTTCACTTGTACCCAAAGCCTTCCTTTGGGGGAACTTTTGGATTGGCAAAAAGGGCTCGCAACGCATTTTCTGGGGCCTGATTTTTCACTCGTCTCCGATGCCGTCTAGGGCTACGTTTAGGTTTGCTCAGGAACAGCGAACCCTGAGGGTCCAGTTGCATGTGGGGCTGCGTAAAGGCTCCCCTGGGGACTTCTCTTGTACCCAAAGCCTTCCTTTGGTGACACTTTTGGATGGTCCAAAGGGGCTTGCAACGCGTTTTCTGGGGCCCGGGTTTTCAGTCTTCTCCCATGCCGGATAGGGATATATTTAGGGTTGCTCGGAGAATCGAACCCGAAGGGTCCAGTTGCATGTGGGGCTGCGTAAAGGCTCCCCTGGGGAGTTCTCTTGTACCCAAAGCCTTCCTTTGGGGGCACTTTTGGATGGGCGAAAAGGGCTCGCAACGCATTTCCTGGGGCCTGATTTTTCAGTCGTCTGCGATGACGGCTAGGGCTATGTTTAGGGATGCTCAGAAACAGCGAAACCGGAGGGTCCAGTTGCATGTGGGGCTCCGTAAAGGCTCCCCTGGGGAGTTCTCTTGTACCCAAAGCCTTCCTTTGGTGACACTTTTGGATGGTCCAAAGGGGCTTGCAACGCGTTTTCTGGGGCCCGGGTTTTCAGTCTTCTCCCAAGCTGGCTAGGCATATATATTTAGGATTGCTCGGAAAAATCGAACCCGGAGGGTCCAGTTGCATGTGGGGCTGCGTAAAGGCTCCCCTGGGGAGTTCACTTTTACCCAAAGCCTTCCTTTGGGGGCACTTTTGGATGGGCGAAAAGGGCTCGTAACGCATTTCCTGGGGCCTGATTTTTCAGTCGTCTTCGATGCCGTCTAGTGCTATGTTTAGGGATGCTCAGAAACAGCGAACCCGGAGGGTCCAGTTGCATGTGGGGCTGCGTAAAGGCTCCCCTGGGGAGTTCACTTGTACCCAAAGCCTTCCTTTGGGGGCACTTTTGGATGGGCGAAAAGGGCTCGAAACGCATTTCCTGGGGCCTGATTTTTCACTCGTCTCCGATGACGGCTAGGGCTACGTTTAGGTTTGCTCAGGAACAGCGAACCCGGAGGGTCCAGTTGCATGTGGGGCTGCGTAAAGGCTCCCCTGGGGAGATCACTTGTACCCAAAGCCTTCCTTTGGAGGCACTTTTGGATGGTCCAAAGGGGCTTGCAACGCATTTCCTGGGGCCTGATTTTTCAGTCGTCTCTGATGACGGCTAGGGCTACGTTTAGGTTTGCTCAGGAACAGCGAACCCGGAGGGTCCAGTTGCATGTGGGGCTGCGTAAAGGCTCCCCTGGGGAGTTCTCTTGTACCCAAAGCCTTCCTTTGGTGACACTTTTGGATGGTCCAAAGGGGCTTGCAACGCATTTTCTGTGGCCCGGGTTTTCAGTCTTCTCCCATGCCGGCTAGTGATATATTTAGGGTTGTTCTGAAACAGCGAACCCGGAGGGTCCAGTTGCATATGGGGCTGCGTAAAGGCTCCCCTTGGAACTTCAGATGTACCCAAAGCCTTCCTTTGGGGGCACTTTTGGATGGTCCAATGGGGCTTGCAACGCATTTCCTGGGGCCTGATTTTTCAGTTGTCTTCGATGCCGGCTAGGGCTATGTTTAGGGATGCTCAGAAACAGCGAACCCGGAGGTTCCAGTTGCATGTGGGGCTGCGTAAAGGCTCCCCTGGGGAGTTCACTTGTACCAAAGCCTTCCTTTGGTGACACTTTTGGATGGTCCAAAGGGGCTTGCAACGCGTTTTCTGGGGCCCGGGTTTTCAGTTGTCTTCGATGCCGGCTAGGGCTATGTTTAGGGATGCTCAGAAACAGCGAACCCGGAGGTTCCAGTTGCATGTGGGGCTGCGTAAAGGCTCCCCTGGGGAGTTCACTTGTACCCAAAGCCTTCCTTTGGTGACACTTTTGGATGGTCCAATGGGGCTTGCAACGCATTTCCTGGGGCCTGATTTTTCAGTTGTCTTCGATGCCGGCTAGGGTTATGTTTAGGGTTGCTCGGAAAGAGCGAACCCTGAGGGTCCAGTTGCATGTGGGACTGCATAAAGGCTCCCCTGGGGAGTTCACTTGTACCCAAAGCCTTCCTTTGGGGGCACTTTTGGATGGGCGAAAAGGACTCGGAACGCATTTCCTGGGGCCTGATTTTTCAGTCGTCTCCGATGACGGCTAGGGCTACGTTTAGGTTTGCTCATGAAAAGCGAACCCGGAGGGTCCAGTTGCATGTGGGGCTGCGTAAAGGCTCCCCTGGGGAGATCAGATGTACCCAAAGCCTTCCTTTGGGGGCACTATTTGATGGTCTAAAGGGGCTTGAAACGCATTTCCTGGGGCCTGATTTTTCACTCGTCTCGGATGACGGCTAGGGCTACGTTTAGGTTTGCTCATGAACAGCGAACCCGGAGGGTCCAGTTGCATGTGGGGCTGCGTAAAGGCTCCCCTGGGGAGTTCACTTGTACCCAAAGCCTTCCTTTGGTGACACTTTTGGATGGTCCAAAGGGGCTTGCAACGCGTTTTCTGGGGCCCGGGTTTTCAGTCTTCTCCCATGCCGGCTAGGGATATATTTAGAGTTGTTCGAAAAATCGAACCCGGAGAGTCCAGTTGCATGTGGGGCTGCGTAAAGGCTCCCCTGGGGAGATCACTTGTACCCAAAGCCTTCCTTTGGGGGCACTTTTGGATGGGCGAAAAGGGCTCGTAACGCATTTCCTGGGGCCTGATTTTTCATTCGTCTTCGATGCCGGCTAGGGCTATGTTTAGGGATGCTCGGAAACAGCGAACCCGGAGGGTCCAGTTGCATGTGGGGCTGCGTAAAGGCTCCCCTGGGGAGTTCACTTGTACCCAAAGCCTTCTTTTGGTGACACTTTTAGATGGTCCAAAATGGCTCGCAATGCATTTCCTGGCGCCTGATTTTTCAGTCGTCTGCGATGACGGCTAAGGCTATGTTTAGGGATGCTCGGAAACAGCGAACCCGGAGGGTCCAGTTGCATGTGGGGCTGCGTAAAGGCTCCCCTGGGGAGTTCACTTGTACCCAAAGCCTTCCTTTGGTGACACTTTTGGATGGTCCAAAGGGGCTTGCAACGCACTTTCTGTGGCCCGGGTTTTCAGTCTTCTCCCATGCCGGCTAGTGATATATTTAGGGTTGCTCTGAAACAGCGAACCCGGAGGGTCCAGTTGCATATGGGGCTGCGTAAAGGCTCCCCTGGGGAGTTAACTTGTACCCAAAGCCTTCCTTTGGGGGCACTTTTGGATGGTCCAATGGGGCTTGCAATGCATTTCCTGGGGCCGGTTTTTACAGTCGTCTTCGATGACGGATAGGGCTCCGTTTAGGTTTGCTCAGGAACAGCGATCCCGGAGGGTCCAGTTGCATGTGGGGCTGCGTAAAGGCTCCCCTGGGGAGTTCACTTGTACCCAAAGCCTTCCTTTGGGGGAACTTTTGGATTGGCAAAAAGGGCTCGCAACGCATTTTCTGGGGCCTGATTTTTCACTCGTCTCCGATGCCGTCTAGGGCTACGTTTAGGTTTGCTCAGGAACAGCGAACCCGGAGGGTCCAGTTGCATGTGGGGCTGCGTAAAGGCTCCCCTGGGGACTTCTCTTGTACCCAAAGCCTTCCTTTGGTGACACTTTTGGATGGTCCAAAGGGGCTTGCAACGCGTTTTCTGGGGCCCGGGTTTTCAGTCTTCTCCCATGCCGGATAGGGATATATTTAGGGTTGCTCGGAGAATCGAACCCGAAGGGTCCAGTTGCATGTGGGGCTGCGTAAAGGCTCCCCTGGGGAGTTCTCTTGTACCCAAAGCCTTCCTTTGGGGGCACTTTTGGATGGGCGAAAAGGGCTCGCAACGCATTTCCTGGGGCCTGATTTTTCAGTCGTCTGCGATGACGGCTAGGGCTATGTTTAGGGATGCTCAGAAACAGCGAAACCGGAGGGTCCAGTTGCATGTGGGGCTCCGTAAAGGCTCCCCTGGGGAGTTCTCTTGTACCCAAAGCCTTCCTTTGGTGACACTTTTGGATGGTCCAAAGGGGCTTGCAACGCGTTTTCTGGGGCCCGGGTTTTCAGTCTTCTCCCATGCCGGCTACGGATATATTTAGGGGTGCTCGGAAAAATCGAACCCGGAGGGTCCAGTTGCATGTGGGGCTGCGTAAAGGCTCCCCTGGGGAGTTCACTTTTACCCAAAGCCTTCCTTTGGGGGCACTTTTGGATGGGCGAAAAGGGCTCGTAACGCATTTCCTGGGGCCTGATTTTTCAGTCGTCTTCGATGCCGGCTAGGGCTATGTTTAGGGATGCTCAGAAACAGCGAACCCGGAGGGTCCAGTTGCATGTGGGGCTGCGTAAAGGCTCCCCTAGGGAGTTCTCTTGTACCCAAAGACTTCCTTTGGTGACACTTTTGGATGGTCCAAAGGGGCTTGCAACGCATTTTCTGTGTCCCGGGTTTTCAGTCTTCTCCCATGCCGGCTAGTGATATATTTAGTGTTGCTCAGGAACAGCGAACCCGGAGGGTCCAGTTGCATATGGGGCTGCGTAAAGGCTCCCGTGGGAACTTCAGATGTACCCAAAGCCTTCCTTTGGGGGCACTTTTGGATGGGCGAAAAGGGCTCGCAACGCATTTCCTGGGGCCTGATTTTTCAGTCGTCTCCGATGACGGCCAGGGCTACGTTTAGGTTTGCTCAGGAACAGCGAACCCGGAGGGTCCAGTTGCATGTGGGGCTGCGTAAAGGCTCAACTTGGGAATTCTCTTTTACCCAAAGCCTTCCTTTGGTGACACTTTTGGATGGTCCAAAGGGGCTTGCAACGCGTTTTCTGGGGCCCGGGTTTTCAGTCTTCTCCCATGCCGGCTAGGGTTATATTTTTGGTTGCTCGGAAAGAGCGAACCCGGAGGGTCCAGTTGCATGTGGGACTGCATAAAGGCTCCCCTGGGGAGTTCACTTGTACCCAAAGCCTTCCTTTGGGGGCACTTTTGGATGGGCGAAAAGGGCTCGTAACGCATTTCCTGGGGCCTGATTTTTCATTCGTCTTCGATGCCGGCTAGGGATATGTTTAGGGATGCTCGGAAACAGCGAACCCGGAGAGTCCAGTTGCATGTGGGGCTGCGTAAAGGCTCCCCTGGGGAGTTCTCTTGTACCCAAAGCCTTCCTTTGGGGGCACTTTTGGATGGGCGAAAAGGGCTCGCAACGCATTTCCTGGGGCCTGATTTTTCAGTCGTCTGCGATGACGGCTAGGGCTATGTTTAGGGATGCTCAGAAACAGCGAAACCGGAGGGTCCAGTTGCATGTGGGGCTCCGTAAAGGCTCCCCTGGGGAGTTCTCTTGTACCCAAAGCCTTCCTTTGGTGACACTTTTGGATGGTCCAAAGGGGCTTGCAACGCATTTTCTGTGGCCCGGGTTTTCAGTCTTCTCCCATGCCGGCTAGTGATATATTTAGGGTTGCTCTGAAACAGCGAACCCGGAGGGTCCAGTTGCATGTGGGGCTGCGTAAAGGCTCCCCTGGGGAGTTCACTTGTACCCAAAGCCTTCCTTTGGGGGCACATTTGGATGGGCGAAAAGGGCTCGGAACGCATTTCCTGGGGCCTGATTTTTCACTAGTCTCCGATGACGGCTAGGGCTACGTTTAGGTTTGCTCAGGAACAGCGATCCCGGAGGGTCCAGTTGCATGTGGGGCTGCGTAAAGGCTCCCCTGGGGAGTTCACTTGTACCCAAAGCCTTCCTTTGGTGACACTTTTGGATGGTCCAAAGGGGCTTGCAACGCGTTTTCTGGGGCCCGGGTTTTCAGCCTTCTCCCATGCCGGCTAGGGTTATGTTTGTGGTTGCTCGGAAAGAGCGAACCCGGAGGGTCCAGTTGCATGTGGGACTGCATAAAGGCTCCCCTGGGGAGTTCACTTGTATCCAAAGCCTTCCTTTGGGGGCACATTTTAATGGGCGAAAAGGCCTCGGAACGCATTTCCTGGGGCCTGATTTTTCAGTCGTCTCCGATGACTGCTAGGGCTACGTTTAGGTTTGCTCAGGAACAGTGAACCCGGAGGGTCCAGTTGCATGTGGGGCTGCGTAAAGGCTCCCCTGGGGAGATCACTTGTACCCAAAGCCTTCCTTTGGGGGCACTTTTGGATAGTCTAAAGGGGCTTGCAACGCATTTCCTGTGGCCTGATTTTTCACTCGTCTCTGATGACGGCTAGGGCTACGTTTAGGTTTGCTCATGAACAGCGAACCCGGAGGGTCCAGTTGCATGTGGGGCTGCGTAAAGGCTCCCCTGGGGAGTTCACTTGTGCCCAAAGCCTTCCTTTGGGGGCACTTTTGGATGGGCGAAAAGGGCTCGTAACGCATTTCCTGGGGCCTGATTTTTCAGTCGTCTTCGATGCCGGCTAAGGCTATGTTTAGGGATGCTCAGAAACAGCGAACGCGGAAGGTCCAGTTTCATGTGGGGCTGCGTAAAGGCTCCCCTGGGGAGTTCACTTGTACCCAAAGCCTTCCTTTGGGGGCACATTTGGATGGGCGAAAAGGGCTCGGAACGCATTTCCTGGGGCCCGGGTTTTCAGTCTTCTCCCATGCCGGCTAGGGATATATTTAGAGTTGTTCGAAAAATCGAACCCGGAGAGTCCAGTTGCATGTGGGGCTGCGTAAAGTCTCCCCTGGGGAGTTCACTTGTACCCAAAGCCTTCCTTTGGGGGCACTTTTGGATGGGCGAAAAGGGCTCGCAACGCATTTCCTGGGGCCTGATTTTTCAGTCGTCTTCGATGCCGGCTAGGGATATGTTTAGGGTTGTTCTGAAACAGCGAACCCGGAGGGTCCAGTTGCATGTGGGGCTGCGTAAAGGCTCCCCTGGGGAGTTCTCTTGTACCCAAAGCCTTCCTTTGGGGGCACTTTTGGATGGGCGAAAAGGGCTCGGAATGCATTTCCTGGGGCCTGATTTTTCAGTCGTCTCCGATGACGGCTAGGGCTATGTTTAGGGATGCTTGGAAACAGCGAACCCGGAGGGTCCAGTTGCATGTGGGCCTGCGTAAAGGCTCCCCTGGGGAGTTCACTTGTACCCAAAGCCTTCCTTTGGTGACACTTTTGGATGGTCCAAAGGGGCTTGCAACGCATTTTCTGTGGCCCGGGTTTTCAGTCTTCTCCCATGCCGGCTAGTGATATATTTAGGGTTGCTCTGAAACAGCGAACCCGGAGGGTCCAGTTGCATGTGGGCCTGCGTAAAGGCTCCCCTGGGGAGTTCACTTGTACCCAAAGCCTTCCTTTGGGGGCACTTTTGGATGGTCCAATGGGGCTTGCAACGCATTTCCTGGGGCCGGTTTTTACAGTCGTCTTCGATGACGGCTAGGGCTACGTTTAGGTTTGCTCAGGAACAGCGATCCCGGAGGGTCCAGTTGCATGTGGGGCTGCGTAAAGGCTCCCCTGGGGAGTTCACTTGTACCCAAAGCCTTCCTTTGGTGACACTTTTGGATGGTCCAAAGGGGCTTGCAACGCGTTTTCTGGGGCCCGGGTTTTCAGTCTTCTCCCATGCCGGCTAGGGTTATGTTTGTGGTTGCTCGGAAAAATCGAACCCGGAGGGTCCAGTTGCATGTGGGGCTGCGTAAAGGCTCCCCTGGGGAGTTCACTTGTACCCAAAGCCTTCCTTTGGGGGCACTTTTGGATGGTCCAAAGGGTCTTGAAACGCATTTCCTGGGGCCTGATTTTTCAGTCGTCTCTTATGACGGCTAGGGCTACGTTTAGGTTTGCTCAGGAACAGCGAACCCGGAGGGTCCAGTTGCATGTGGGGCTGCGTAAAGGCTCCCCTGGGGAGTTCTCTTGTACCCAAAGCCTTCCTTTGGTGACAGTTTTGGATGGTCCAAAGGGGCTTGCAACGCGTTTGCTGGGGCCCGGGTTTTCAGTCTTCTCCCATGCCGCCTAGGTATATATTTAGGGTTGCTCGGAAAAATCGAACCCGAAGGGTCCAGTTGCATGTGGGGCTGCGTAAAGGCTCCCCTGGGGAGTTCTCTTGTACCCAAAGCCTTCCTTTGGGGGCACATTTGGATGGGCGAAAAGGGATCGCAACGCATTTTCTGGGGCCTGATTTTTCAGTCGTCTTCGATGCCGGCTAGGGCTATGTTTAGGGATGCTCAGAAACAGCGAAACCGGAGGGTCCAGTTGCATGTGGGGCTGCGTAAAGGCTCCCCTGGGGAGTTCACTTGTACCCAAAGCCTTCCTTTGGTGACACTTTTGGATGGTCCAAAGGGGCTTGCAACGCGTTTTCTGGGGCCCGGGTTTTCAGTCTTCTCCCATGCTGGCTAGTGATATATTTAGGGTTGCTCGGAAAAATCGAACCCGTAGGGTCCAGTTGCATGTGGGGCTGCGTAAAGGCTCCCCTGGGGAGTTCACTTGTACCCAAAGCCTTCCTTTGGGGGCACTTTTGGATGGGCGAAAAGGGCTCGTAACGCATTTCCTGGGGCCTGATTTTTCAGTCGTCTTCGATGCCGGCTAGGGCTATGTTTAGGGATGCTCAGAAACAGCGAACGCGGAAGGTCCAGTTTCATGTGGGGCTGCGTAAAGGCTCCCCTGGGGAGTTCACTTGTACCCAAAGCCTTCCTTTGGCGGCACATTTGGATGGGCGAAAAGGGCTCGGAACGCATTTCTGGGGCCTGATTTTTCAGTCGTCTCCAATGACGGCTAGGGCTACGTTTAGGTTTGCTCAGGAACAGCGATCCCGGAGGGTCCAGTTGCATGTGGGGCTGCGTAAAGGCTCCCCTGGGGACTTCTCTTGTACCCAAAGCCTTCCTTTGGTGACACTTTTGGATGGTCCAAAGGGGCTTGCAACGCGTTTTCTGGGGCCCGGGTTTTCAGTCTTCTCCCATGCCGGCTAGGGATATATTAAGGGTTGCTCGGAAAAATCGAACCCGGAGGGTCCAGTTGCATGTGGGGCTGCGTAAAGGCTCCCCTGGGGAGTTCACTTGTACCCAAAGCCTTCCTTTGGGGGCACTTTTGGATGGGCGAAAAGGGCTCGTAACGCATTTCCTGGGGCCTGATTTTTCAGTCGTCTTCGATGCCGGCTAGGGCTATGTTTAGGGATGCTCAGAAACAGCGAACGCGGAAAGTCCAGTTTCATGTGGGGCTGCATAAAGGCTCCCCTGGGGAGTTCACTTGTACCCAAAGCCTTCCTTTGGGGGCACATTTGGATGGGCGAAAAGGGCTCTGAACGCATTTCTGGGGCCTGATTTTTCAGTCGTCTCCAATGACGGCTAGGGCTACGTTTAGGTTTGCTCAGGAACAGTGAACCCGGAGGGTCCAGTTGCATGTGGGGCTGCGTAAAGGCTCCCCTGGGGAGATCACTTGTACCCAAAGCCTTCCTATGAGGGCAGTTTTGGATGGTCCAAAGGGGCTTGCAACGCATTTTCTGGGGCCTGATTTTTCAGTCGTCTCCGATGACGGCTAGGGCTACGTTTAGGTTTGCTCAGGAACAGTGAACCCGGAGGGTCCAGTTGCATGTGGGGCTGCGTAAAGGCTCCCCTGGGGAGTTCTCTTGTACCCAAAGCCTTCCTTTGGTGACAGTTTTGGATGGTCCAAAGGGGCTTGCAACGCGTTTGCTGGGGCCCCGGTTTTCAGTCTTCTCCCATGCCGCCTAGGTATATATTTAGGGTTGCTCGGAAAAATCGAACCCGAAGGGTCCAGTTGCATGTGGGGCTGCGTAAAGGATCCCCTGGGGAGTTCACTTGTACCCAAAGCCTTCCTTTGGGGGCACATTTGGATGGGCGAAAAGGGATCGCAACGCATTTCCTGGGGCCTGATTTTTCAGTCGTCTTCGATGCCGGCTAGGGCTATGTTTAGGGATGCTCAGAAACAGCGAACGCGGAAGGTCCAGTTGCATGTGGGGCTGCGTAAAGGCTCCCCTGGGGAGTTCACTTGTACCCAAAGCCTTCCTTTGGGGGCACATTTGGATGGGCGAAAAGGGCTCGGAACGCATTTCTGGGGCCTGATTTTTCACTCGTCTCCAATGACGGCTAGGGCTACGTTTAGGTTTGCTCAGGAACAGCGATCCCGGAGGGTCCAGTTGCATGTGGGGCTGCATAAAGGCTCCCCTGGGGAGTTCACTTGTACCCAAAGTCTTCCTTTGGTGACACTTTTGGATGGTCCAAAGGGGCTTGCAACGCGTTTTCTGGGGCCCGGGTTTTCAGTCTTCTCCCATGCCGGCTAGGGATATATATAGAGTTGTTCGAAAAATCGAACCCGAAGGGTCCAGTTGCATGTGGGGCTGCGTAAAGGCTCCCCTGGGGAGTTCACTTGTACCCAAAGCCTTCCTTTGGGGGCACTTTTGGATGGGCGAAAAGGGCTCGTAACGCATTTCCTGGGGCCTGATCTTTCATTCGTCTTCGATGCCGGCTAGGGATATGTTTAGGGATGCTCGGAAACAGCGAACCCGGAGGGTCCAGTTGCATATGGGGCTGCGTAAAGGCTCCCCTGGGGAGTTCTCTTGTACCCAAAGTCTTCCTTTGGGGGCACATTTGGATTTGCGAAAAGGGCTCGTAACGCATTTCCTGGGGCCTGATTTTTCAGTCGTCTCCGATGACGGCTAGGGCTATGTTTAGGGATGCTCGGAAACAGCGAACCCGGAGGGTCCAGTTGCATGTGGGGCTGCGTAAAGGCTCCCCTGGGGAGTTCACTTGTACCCAAAGCCTTCCTTTGGTGACACTTTTGGATGGTCCAAAGGGGCTTGCAACGCATTTTCTGTGGCCCGGGTTTTCAGTCTTCTCCCATGCCGGCTAGTGATATATTTAGGGTTGCTCTGAAACAGCGAACCCGGAGGGTCCAGTTGCATATGGGGCTGCGTAAAGGCTCCCCTGGGGAGTTAACTTGTACCCAAAGCCTTCCTTTGGGGGCACTTTTGGATGGTCCAATGGGGCTTGCAACGCATTTCCTGGGGCCGGTTTTTACAGTCGTCTTCGATGACGGCTAGGGCTACGTTTAGGTTTGCTCAGGAACAGCGATCCCGGAGGGTCCAGTTGCATGTGGGGCTGCGTAAAGGCTCCCCTGGGGAGTTCACTTGTACCCAAAGCCTTCCTTTGGTGACACTTTTGGATGGTCCAAAGGGGCTTGCAACGCGTTTTCTGGGGCCCGGGTTTTCAGTCTTCTCCCATGCCGGCTAGGGTTATGTTTAGGGTTGCTCGGAAAAATCGAACCCGGAGGGTCCAGTTGCATGTGGGGCTGCGTAAAGGCTCCCCTGGGGAGTTCACTTGTACCCAAAGCCTTCCTTTGGGGGCACATTTGTATGGGCGAAAAGTGATCGCAACGCATTTTCTGGGGCCTGATTTTTCAGTCGTCTTCGATGCCGGCTAGAGCTATGTTTAGGGATGCTCTGAAACAACGAAACCGGAGGGTCCAGTTGCATGTGGGGCTGCGTAAAGGCTCCCCTGGGGAGTTCACTTGTACCCAAAGCCTTCCTTTGGTGACACTTTTGGATGGTCCAAAATGGCTTGCAACGCGTTTTCTGGGGCCCGGGTTTTCAGTCTTCTCCCATGCTGGCTAGTGATATATTTAGGGTTGCTCAGAAAAATCGAACCCGGAGGGTCCAGTTGCATGTGGGGCTGCGTAATGGCTCCCCTGGGGAGTTCTCTTGTACCCAAAGCCTTCCTTTGGGGGCACTTTTGGATGGTCCAAAGGGTCTTGAAACGCATTTCCTGGGGCCTGATTTTTCAGTCGTCTCCGATGACGGCCAGGGCTACGTTTAGGTTTGCTCAGGAACAGCGATCCCGGAGGGTCCAGTTGCATGTGGGGCTGCGTAAAGGCTCCCCTGGGGAGTTCTCTTGTACCCAAAGTCTTCCTTTGGTGACACTTTTGGATGGTCCAAAGGGGCTTGCAACGCGTTTGCTGGGGCCCGGGTTTTCAGTCTTCTCCCATGCCGGCTAGGGTTATGTTTAGGGTTGCTCGGAAAAATCGAACCCGGAGGGTCCAGTTGCATGTGGGGCTGCGTAAAGGCTCCCCTGGGGAGTTCACTTGTACCCAAAGCCTTCCTTTGGGGGCACTTTTGGATGGGCGAAAAGGGCTCGTAACGCATTTCCTGGGGCCTGATTTTTCAGTCGTCTTCGATGCCGGCTAGGGCTATGTTTAGGGATGCTCAGAAACAGCGAACGCGGAAAGTCCAGTTTCATGTGGGGCTGCATAAAGGCTCCCCTGGGGAGTTCACTTGTACCCAAAGCCTTCCTTTGGGGGCACATTTGGATGGGCGAAAAGGGCTTGCAATGCATTTCCTGGGGCCTGATTTTTCACACATCTGCGATGACGGCCAGTGCTACATTTCGGTTTGCTCAGGAACAGCGAACCCGGAGGGTCCAGTTGCATGTGGGGCTGCGTAAAGGCTCCCCTGGGGAGATCACTTGTACCCAAAGCCTTCCTATGAGGGCAGTTTTGGATGGTCCAAAGGGGCTTGCAACGCATTTTCTGGGGCCTGATTTTTCAGTCGTCTCCGATGACAGCTAGGGCTACGTTTAGGTTTGCTCAGGAACAGTGAACCCGGAGGGTCCAGTTGCATGTGGGGCTGCGTAAAGGCTCCCCTGGGGAGTTCTCTTGTACCCAAAGCCTTCCTTTGGTGACACTTTTGGATGGTCCAAAGGGGCTTGCAACGCATTTCCTGGGGCCTGATTTTTCAGTTGTCTTCGATGCCGGCTAGGGCTATGTTTAGGGATGCTCAGAAACAGCGAACCCGGAGGGTCCAGTTGCATGTGGGGCTGCGTAAAGGCTCCCCTGGGGAGTTCACTTGTACCCAAAGCCTTCCTTTGGTGACACTTTTGGATGGTCCAAAGGGGCTTGCAACGCGTTTTCTGGGGCCCGGGTTTTCAGTCTTCTCCTATGCTAGGGTTATGTTTAGGGTTGCTCGGTAAGAGCGAACCCGGAGGGTCCAGTTGCATGTGGGGCTGCGTAAAGGCTCCCCTGGGGAGTTCACTTGTACCCAAAGCCTTCCTTTGGGGGCATATTTGGATGGGTGAATAGGCCTCGGAACGCATTTCTTGGGGCCTGATTTTTCAGTTGTCTTCGATGCCGGCTAGGGCTATGTTTAGGTTTGCTCAGGAACAGCGATCCCGGAGGGTCCAGTTGCATGTGGGGCTGCATAAAGGCTCCCCTGGGGAGTTCACTTGTACCCAAAGTCTTCCTTTGGTGACACTTTTGGATGGTCCAAAGGGGCTTGCAACGCGTTTTCTGGGGCCCGGGTTTTCAGTCTTCTCCCATGCCGGCTAGGGATATATATAGAGTTGTTCGAAACAGCGAACCCGGAGGGTCCAGTTGCATGTGGGGCTGCGTAAAGGCTCCCCTGGGGAGTTCACTTGTACCCAAAGCCTTCCTTTGGGGGCACTTTTGGATGGGCGAAAAGGGCTCGTAACGCATTTCCTGGGGCCTGATCTTTCATTCGTCTTCGATGCCGGCTAGGGATATGTTTAGGGATGCTCGGAAACAGCGAACCCGGAGGGTCCAGTTGCATATGGGGCTGCGTAAAGGCTCCCCTGGGGAGTTCTCTTGTACCCAAAGTCTTCCTTTGGGGGCACATTTGGATTTGCGAAAAGGGCTCGTAACGCATTTCCTGGGGCCTGATTTTTCAGTCGTCTTCGATGACGGCTAGGGCTACGTTTAGGTTTGCTCAGGAACAGCGATCCCGGAGGGTCCAGTTGCATGTGGGGCTGCGTAAAGGCTCCCCTGGGGAGTTCACTTGTACCCAAAGCCTTCCTTTGGTGACACTTTTGGATGGTCCAAAGGGGCTTGCAACGCGTTTTCTGGGGCCCGGGTTTTCAGTCTTCTCCCATGCCGGCTAGGGTTATGTTTAGGGTTGCTCGGAAAAATCGAACCCGGAGGGTCCAGTTGCATGTGGGGCTGCGTAAAGGCTCCCCTGGGGAGTTCACTTGTACCCAAAGCCTTCCTTTGGGGGCACATTTGGATGGGCGAAAAGGGATCGCAACGCATTTTCTGGGGCCTGATTTTTCAGTCGTCTTCGATGCCGGCTAGGGCTATGTTTAGGGATGCTCTGAAACAACGAAACCGGAGGGTCCAGTTGCATGTGGGGCTGCGTAAAGGCTCCCCTGGGGAGTTCACTTGTACCCAAAGCCTTCCTTTGGTGACACTTTTGGAAGGTCCAAAATGGCTTGCAACGCGTTTTCTGGGGCCCGGGTTTTCGGTCTTCTCCCATGCTGGCTAGTGATATATTTAGGGTTGCTCAGAAAAATCGAACCCGGAGGGTCCAGTTGCATGTGGGGCTGCGTAATGGCTCCCCTGGGGAGTTCACTTGTACCCAAAGCCTTCCTTTGGGGGCACTTTTGGATGGTCCAAAGGGTCTTGAAACGCATTTCCTGGGGCCTGATTTTTCAGTCGTCTCCGATGACGGCCAGGGCTACGTTTAGGTTTGCTCAGGAACAGCGATCCCGGAGGGTCCAGTTGCATGTGGGGCTGCGTAAAGGCTCCCCTGGGGAGTTCTCTTGTACCCAAAGTCTTCCTTTGGTGACACTTTTGGATGGTCCAAAGGGGCTTGCAACGCGTTTGCTGGGGCCCGGGTTTTCAGTCTTCTCCCATGCCGGCTAGGGATATATTAAGGGTTGCTCGGAAAAATCGAACCCGGAGGGTCCAGTTGCATGTGGGGCTGCGTAAAGGCTCCCCTGGGGAGTTCACTTGTACCCAAAGCCTTCCTTTGGGGGCACTTTTGGATGGGCGAAAAGGGCTCGTAACGCATTTCCTGGGGCCTGATTTTTCAGTCGTCTTCGATGCCGGCTAGGGCTATGTTTAGGGATGCTCAGAAACAGCGAACGCGGAAAGTCCAGTTTCATGTGGGGCTGCATAAAGGCTCCCCTGGGGAGTTCACTTGTACCCAAAGCCTTCCTTTGGGGGCACATTTGGATGGGCGAAAAGGGCTCGTAACGCATTTCCTGGGGCCTGATTTTTCAGTCGTCTTCGATGCCGGCTAGGGCTACGTTTAGGTTTGCTCAGGAACAGTGAACGAGGAGGGTCCAGTTGCATGTGGGGCTGCGTAAAGGCTCCCCTGGGGAGTTCACTTGTACCCAAAGCCTTCCTTTGGGGGCACTTTTGGATGGGCGAAAAGGGCTCGTAACGCATTTCCTGGGGCCTGATCTTTCATTCGTCTTCGATGCCGGCTAGGGATATGTTTAGGGATACTCGGAAACAGCGAACCCGGAGGGTCCAGTTGCATGTGGGGCTGCGTAAAGGCTCCCCTGGGGAGTTCTCTTGTACCCAAAGCCTTCCTTTGGGGGCACTTTTGGATGGGCGAAAAGGGCTCGCAACACATTTCCTGGGGCCTGATTTTTCAGTCGTCTTCGATGCCGGCTAGGGCTATGTTTAGGGATGCTCAGAAACAGCGAAACCGGAGGGTCCAGTTGCATGTGGGGCTGCGTAAAGGCTCCCCTGGGGAGTTCTCTTGTACCCAAAGCCTTCCTTTGGTGACACTTTTGGATGGTCCAAAGGGGCTTGCAACGCGTTTTCTGGGGCCCGGGTTTTCAGTCTTCTCCCATGCTGGCTAGTGATATATTTAGGTTTGCTCGGAAAAATCGAACCCGGAGGGTCCAGTTGCATGTGGGGCTGCGTAAAGGCTCCCCTGGCCTGGAGTTCACTTGTACCCAAAGCCTTCCTTTGGGGCACTTTTGGATGGGCGAAAAGGGCTCGTAACGCACTTCCTGGGGCCTGATTTTTCAGTCGTCTTCGATGCCGGCTAGGGCTATGTTTAGGGATGCTCAGAAACAGCGAACGCGGAGGTCCAATTGCATGTGGGGCTGCGTAAAGGCTCCCTGGGGAGTTCACTTGTACCCAAAGCCTTCTTTGGTGACAATTTTGGATGGGCGAAAGGGGCTCGGAACGCATTTCCTGGGGCCTGATTTTTCACTCGTCTCCGATGACGGCCAGGGCTACGTTTAGGTTTGCTCAGGAACAGCGAACCCGGAGGGTCCAGTTGCATGTGGGACTGCATAAAGGCTCCCCTGGGGAGTTCACTTGTACCCAAAGCCTTCCTTTGGGGGCACTTTTGGATGGTCCAAAGGGGCTTGCAACGCATTTCCTGGGGCCTGATTTTTCAATCGTCTCTGATGACGGCTAGGGCTACGTTTAGGTTTGCTCATGAACAGCGAACCCGGAGGGTCCAGTTGCATGTGGGGCTGCGTAAAGGCTCCCCTGGGGAGTTCACTTGTACCCAAAGCCTTCCTTTGGTGACACTTTTGGATGGGCGAAAGGGGCTCGGAACGCATTTCCTGGGGCCTGATTTTTCACTCGTCTCCGATGACGGCTAGGGCTATGTTTAGGTTTGCTCATGAAAAGCGAACCCGGAGGATCTAGTTGCATGTGGGGCTGCGTAAAGGCTCCCCTGGGGAGTTCTCTTTTACCCAAAGCCTTCCTTTGGTTACACTTTTGGATGGTCCAAAGGGGCTTGCAACGCGTTTTCTGGGGCCCGGGTTTTCAGTCTTCTCCCATGCCAGCTAGGGTTATGTTTATGGTTGCTCGGAAAGAGCGAACCCGGAGGGTCCAGTTGCATGTGGGACTGCATAAAGGCTCCCCTGGGGAGTTCACTTGTACCCAAAGCCTTCCTTTGGGGGCACTTTTGGATGGTCCAAAGGGGCTTGCAACGCATTTCCTGGGGCCTGATTTTTCACTCGTCTCGGATGACGGCTAGGGCTACGTTTAGGTTTGCTCATGAACAGCGAACCCGGAGGGTCCAGTTGCATGTGGGGCTGCGTAAAGGCGTCCTTGGGGAGTTCACTTGTACCCAAAGCCTTCCTTTGGTGACACTTTTGGATGGTCCAAAGGGGCTTGCAACGCGTTTTCTGGGGCCCGGGTTTTCAGTCTTCTCCCATGCCGGCTAGGGATATATTTAGAGTTGTTCGAAAAATCAAACCCGGAGAGTCCAGTTGCATGTGGGGCTGCGTAAAGGCTCCCCTGGGGAGTTCACTTGTACCCAAAGCCTTCCTTTGGGGGCACTTTTGGATGGGCGAAAAGGGCTCGTAACGCATTTCCTGGGGCCTGTTTTTTCACTCGTCACCCATTCCGGCTAGTGATATATTTAGGGTTGCTCTGAAATAGCGAACCCGGAGGGTCCAGTTGCATATGGGGCTGCGTAAAGGCTCCCCTGGGAACTTGAGATGTACCCAAAGCCTTCCTTTGGGGGCACTTTTGGATGGTCCAATGGGGCTTGCAACGCATTTCCTGGGGCCGGTTTTTACAGTCGTCTTCGATGCCGGCTAGGGCTACGTTTAGGTTTGCTCAGGAACAGCGATCCCGGAGGGTCCAGTTGCATGTGGGGCTGCGTAAAGGCTCCCCTGGGGAGTTCACTTGTACCCAAAGCCTTCCTTTGGTGACACTTTTGGATGGTCCAAAGGGGCTTGCAACGCGTTTTCTGGGGCCCGGGTTTTCAGTCTTCTCCCATGCCGGCTAGGGTTATGTTTAGGGTTGCTCGGAAAAATCGAACCCGGAGGGTCCAGTTGCATGTGGGGCTGCGTAAAGGCTCCCCTGGGGAGTTCACTTGTACCCAAAGCCTTCCTTTGGGGGCACATTTGGATGGGCGAAAAGGGATCGCAACGCATTTTCTGGGGCCTGATTTTTCAGTCGTCTTCGATGCCGGCTAGGGCTATGTTTAGGGATGCTCTGAAACAACGAAACCGGAGGGTCCAGTTGCATGTGGGGCTGCGTAAAGGCTCCCCTGGGGAGTTCACTTGTACCCAAAGCCTTCCTTTGGTGACACTTTTGGAAGGTCCAAAATGGCTTGCAACGCGTTTTCTGGGGCCCGGGTTTTCGGTCTTCTCCCATGCTGGCTAGTGATATATTTAGGGTTGCTCAGAAAAATCGAACCCGGAGGGTCCAGTTGCATGTGGGGCTGCGTAATGGCTCCCCTGGGGAGTTCACTTGTACCCAAAGCCTTCCTTTGGGGGCACTTTTGGATGGTCCAAAGGGTCTTGAAACGCATTTCCTGGGGCCTGATTTTTCAGTCGTCTCCGATGACGGCCAGGGCTACGTTTAGGTTTGCTCAGGAACAGCGATCCCGGAGGGTCCAGTTGCATGTGGGGCTGCGTAAAGGCTCCCCTGGGGAGTTCTCTTGTACCCAAAGTCTTCCTTTGGTGACACTTTTGGATGGTCCAAAGGGGCTTGCAACGCGTTTGCTGGGGCCCGGGTTTTCAGTCTTCTCCCATGCCGGCTAGGGATATATTAAGGGTTGCTCGGAAAAATCGAACCCGGAGGGTCCAGTTGCATGTGGGGCTGCGTAAAGGCTCCCCTGGGGAGTTCACTTGTACCCAAAGCCTTCCTTTGGGGGCACTTTTGGATGGGCGAAAAGGGCTCGTAACGCATTTCCTGGGGCCTGATTTTTCAGTCGTCTTCGATGCCGGCTAGGGCTATGTTTAGGGATGCTCAGAAACAGCGAACGCGGAAAGTCCAGTTTCATGTGGGGCTGCATAAAGGCTCCCCTGGGGAGTTCACTTGTACCCAAAGCCTTCCTTTGGGGGCACATTTGGATGGGCGAAAAGGCCTCGGAACGCATTTCCTGGGGCCTGATTTTTCAGTCGTCTTCGATGCCGGCTAGGGCTACGTTTAGGTTTGCTCAGGAACAGTGAACGAGGAGGGTCCAGTTGCATGTGGGGCTGCGTAAAGGCTCCCCTGGGGAGTTCACTTGTACCCAAAGCCTTCCTTTGGGGGCACTTTTGGATGGGCGAAAAGGGCTCGTAACGCATTTCCTGGGGCCTGATCTTTCATTCGTCTTCGATGCCGGCTAGGGATATGTTTAGGGATACTCGGAAACAGCGAACCCGGAGGGTCCAGTTGCATGTGGGGCTGCGTAAAGGCTCCCCTGGGGAGTTCTCTTGTACCCAAAGCCTTCCTTTCGGGGCACTTTTGGATGGGCGAAAAGGGCTCGCAACACATTTCCTGGGGCCTGATTTTTCAGTCGTCTTCGATGCCGGCTAGGGCTATGTTTAGGGATGCTCAGAAACAGCGAAACCGGAGGGTCCAGTTTCATGTGGGGCTGCGTAAAGGCTCCCCTGGGGAGTTCTCTTGTACCCAAAGCCTTCCTTTGGTGACACTTTTGGATGGTCCAAAGGGGCTTGCAACGCGTTTTCTGGGGCCCGGGTTTTCAGTCTTCTCCCATGCTGGCTAGTGATATATTTAGGTTTGCTCGGAAAAATCGAACCCGGAGGGTCCAGTTGCATGTGGGGCTGCGTAAAGGCTCCCCTGGGAGTTCACTTGTACCCAAAGCCTTCCTTTGGGGGCACTTTTGGATGGGCGAAAAGGGCTCGTAACGCACTTCCTGGGGCCTGATTTTTCAGTCGTCTTCGATGCCGGCTAGGGCTATGTTTAGGGATGCTCAGAAACAGCGAACGCGGAAGGTCCAATTGCATGTGGGGCTGCGTAAAGGCTCCCCTGGGGAGTTCACTTGTACCCAAAGCCTTCCTTTGGTGACACTTTTGGATGGTCCAAAGGGGCTTGCAACGCGTTTTCTGGGGCCTGATTTTTCACTCGTCTCCGATGACGGCCAGGGCTACGTTTAGGTTTGCTCAGGAACAGCGAACCCGGAGGGTCCAGTTGCATGTGGGACTGCATAAAGGCTCCCCTGGGGAGTTCACTTGTACCCAAAGCCTTCCTTTGGGGGCACTTTTGGATGGTCCAAAGGGGCTTGCAACGCATTTCCTGGGGCCTGATTTTTCAATCGTCTCTGATGACGGCTAGGGCTACGTTTAGGTTTGCTCATGAACAGCGAACCCGGAGGGTCCAGTTGCATGTGGGGCTGCGTAAAGGCTCCCCTGGGGAGTTCACTTGTACCCAAAGCCTTCCTTTGGTGACACTTTTGGATGGGCGAAAGGGGCTCGGAACGCATTTCCTGGGGCCTGATTTTTCACTCGTCTCCGATGACGGCTAGGGCTATGTTTAGGTTTGCTCATGAAAAGCGAACCCGGAGGATCTAGTTGCATGTGGGGCTGCGTAAAGGCTCCCCTGGGGAGTTCTCTTTTACCCAAAGCCTTCCTTTGGTTACACTTTTGGATGGTCCAAAGGGGCTTGCAACGCGTTTTCTGGGGCCCGGGTTTTCAGTCTTCTCCCATGCCAGCTAGGGTTATGTTTATGGTTGCTCGGAAAGAGCGAACCCGGAGGGTCCAGTTGCATGTGGGACTGCATAAAGGCTCCCCTGGGGAGTTCACTTGTACCCAAAGCCTTCCTTTGGGGGCACTTTTGGATGGTCCAAAGGGGCTTGCAACGCATTTCCTGGGGCCTGATTTTTCACTCGTCTCGGATGACGGCTAGGGCTACGTTTAGGTTTGCTCATGAACAGCGAACCCGGAGGGTCCAGTTGCATGTGGGGCTGCGTAAAGGCGTCCTTGGGGAGTTCACTTGTACCCAAAGCCTTCCTTTGGTGACACTTTTGGATGGTCCAAAGGGGCTTGCAACGCGTTTTCTGGGGCCCGGGTTTTCAGTCTTCTCCCATGCCGGCTAGGGATATATTTAGAGTTGTTCGAAAAATCAAACCCGGAGAGTCCAGTTGCATGTGGGGCTGCGTAAAGGCTCCCCTGGGGAGTTCACTTGTACCCAAAGCCTTCCTTTGGGGGCACTTTTGGATGGGCGAAAAGGGCTCGTAACGCATTTCCTGGGGCCTGTTTTTTCACTCGTCACCCATTCCGGCTAGTGATATATTTAGGGTTGCTCTGAAATAGCGAACCCGGAGGGTCCAGTTGCATATGGGGCTGCGTAAAGGCTCCCCTGGGAACTTGAGATGTACCCAAAGCCTTCCTTTGGGGGCACTTTTGGATGGTCCAATGGGGCTTGCAACGCATTTCCTGGGGCCGGTTTTTACAGTCGTCTTCTATGACGGCCAGGGCTACGTTTAGGTTTGCTCAGGAACAGCGATCCCGGAGGGTCCAGTTGCATGTGGGGCTGCGTAAAGGCTCCCCTGGGGAGTTCACTTGTACCCAAAGCCTTCCTTTGGTGACACTTTTGGATGGTCCAAAGGGGCTTGCAACGCGTTTTCTGGGGCCCGGGTTTTCAGTCTTCTCCCATGCCGGCTAGGGTTATGTTTAGGGTTGCTCGGAAAAATCGAACCCGGAGGGTCCAGTTGCATGTGGGGCTGCGTAAAGGCTCCCCTGGGGAGTTCACTTGTACCCAAAGCCTTCCTTTGGGGGCACTTTTGGATGGTCCTAAGGGGCTCGCAACGCATTTCCTGGGGCCTGATTTTTCACTCGTCTCCGATGACGGCCAGGGCTACGTTTAGGTTTGCTCATGAACAGCGAACCCGGAGGGTCCAGTTGCATGTGGGGCTGCGTAAAGGCTCCCCTGGGGACTTCTCTTGTACCCAAAGACTTCCTTTGGTGACACTTTTGGATGGTCCAAAGGGGCTTGCAACGCGTTTTCTGGGGCCCGGGTTTTCAGTCTTCTCCCATGCTGGCTAGTGATATATTTAGGGTTGCTCGGAAAAATCGAACCCGGAGGGTCCAGTTGCATGTGGGGCTGCGTAAAGGCTCCCCTGGGGAGTTCACTTGTACCCAAAGCCTTCCTTTGGGGGCACTTTTGAATGGGCGAAAAGGGCTCGTAACGCATTTTCTGGGGCCTGATTTTTCAGTCGTCTTCACTGCCGGCTAGGGCTATGTTTAGGGATGCTCAGAAACAGCGAACGCGGAAGGTCCAGTTGCATGTGGGGCTGCGTAAAGGCTCCCCTGGGGAGTTCACTTGTACCCAAAGCCTTCCTTTGGGGGCACATTTGGATGGGCGAAAAGGGCTCGGAACGCATTTCCTGGGGCCTGATTTTTCACTCGTCTCCAATGACGGCTAGGGCTACGTTTAGGTTTGCTCAGGAACAGCGAACCCGGAGGGTCCAGTTGCATGTGGGGCTGCGTAAAGTCTCCCCTGGGGAGATCACTTGTACCCAAAGCCTTCCTTTGGTGACACTTTTGGATGGTCCAAAGGGGCTTGCAACGCATTTCCTGGGGCCTGATTTTTCAGTCGTCTCCGATGACGGCTAGGGCTATGTTTAGTTTTGCTCATGAAAAGCGAACCCGGAGGGTCCAGTTGCATGTGGGGCTGCATAAAGGCTCCCCTGGGGAGTTCTCTTGTGCCCAAAGCCTTCCTTTGGGGGCACTTTTGGATGGGAGAAAAGGGCTCGCAACGCATTTCCTGGGGCCTGATTTTTCAGTCGTCTTCTATGACGGCCAGGGCTACGTTTAGGTTTGCTCAGGAACAGCGAACCCGGAGGGTCCAGTTGCATGTGGGGCTGCGTAAAGGCTCCCCTGGGGAGTTCTCTTGTACCCAAAGCCTTCCTTTGGTGACACTTTTGGATGTTCCAAAGGGGCTTGCAACGCGTTTTCTGGGGCCCAGATTTTCAGTCTTCTCCCATGCTGGCTAGTGATATATTTAGTGTTGCTCGGAAAAATCGAACCCGGAGAGTCCAGTTGCATGTGGGGCTGCGTAAAGGCTCCCCTGGGGAGTTCTCTTGTACCCAAAGCCTTCCTTTGGTGACACTTCTGGATGGGCGAAAAGGGCTCGCAACACATTTCCTGGGGCCTGATTTTTCAGTCGTCTCCTATGACGGCCAGGGCTACGTTTAGGTTTGCTCAGGAACAGCGAACCCGGAGGGTCCAGTTGCATGTGGGGCTGCGTAAAGGCGTCCTTGGGGAGTTCACTTGTACCCAAAGACTTCCTTTGGTGACACTTTTGGATGGTCCAAAGGGGCTTGCAACGCGTTTTCTGGGGCCTGGGTTTTCGGTCTTCTCCCATGCCGGTTAGGGTTATGGTTAGGGTTGCTCGGAAAAATCGAACCCGGAGGGTCCAGTTGCATGTGGGGCTGCGTAAAGGCTCCCCTGGGGAGTTCTCTTGTACTCAAAGCCTTCCTTTGGTGACACTTTTGGATGGTCCAAAGGGGCTTGCAACGCGTTTTCTGGGGCCCGGGTTTTCAGTCTTCTCCCATGCCGGCTAGGGATATATTTAGGGTTGCTCGGAAAAATCGAACCCGGAGGGTCCAGTTGCATGTGGGGCTGCGTAAAGGCTCCCCTGTGGAGATCACTTGTACCCAAAGCCTTCCTTTGCGGGCACTTTGGATGGGCGAAAAGGGCTTGTAACGCATTTCCTGGGGCCTGATTTTTCAGTCGTCTCCGATGACTGCTAGGGCTATGTTTAGGGATGCTCGGAAACAGCGAACGCGGAGGGTCCAGTTGCATGTGGGACTAAGTAAAGGCTAACCTGGGGAGATCACTTGTACTCAAAGCCTTCCTTTGGGGGCACTTTTGGATAGTCCAAAGCGGATCGCAACGCATTTCCTGGGGCCTGATTTTTCACTCGTCTCCGATGACGGCCAGGACTACGTTTAGTTTTGCTCAGGAACAGCGAACCCGGAGGGTCAAGTTGAATATGGGGCTGCGTAAAGGCTCCCATGGGAACTTCAGATGTACCCAAAGCCTTCCTTTGGGGGCACTTTTGGATGGTCCAAAGGGGCTTGCAACGCGTTTTCTGGGGCCCGGGTTTTCAGTCTTCTCCCATGCCGCCTAGGGATATATTTAGGGTTGCTCGGAAAAATCGAACCCGAAGGGTCCAGTTGCATGTGGGGCTGCGTATAGGCTCCCCTGGGAACTTCAGATGAACCCAAAGCCTTCCTTTGCGGGCACTTTTGGATGGTCCAAAGGGGCTCGCAACGCATTTCCTGGGGCCTGATTTTTCACTCGTCTCCGAAGACTGCTAGGGCTACCTTTAGGGTTGCTCGGAAACAGCGAACCTGGAGGGTCCAGTTGCATATGGGGCTGCGTAAAGGCTCCCCTGGGGAGTTCTCTTGTACCCAAAGCCTTCCTTTGGGGGCACAATTGGATGGTCCAAAGGGGCTCGCAACGCATTTCCTGGGGCCTGATTTTTCAGTCGTCTCCGATGATGGCTAGGGCTACGTTAAGGTTTGCTCATGAACAGCGAACCCGGAGGGTCCAGTTGCATGTGGGGCTGCGTAAAGGCTCCCCTGGGGAGTTCACTTGTACCCAAAGCCTTCCTTTGGTGACACTTTTGGATGGTCCAAAGGGGCTTGCAACGCGTTTTCTGGGGCCCGGGTTTTCAGTCTTCTCCCATGCCGGCTAGGGATATATTTAGGGTTGCTCGGAAAAATGAAACCCGAAGGGTCCAGTTGCATGTGGGGCTGCGTAAAGGCTCCCCTGGGGAGTTCTCTTGTACCCAAAGCCTTCCTTTGGTGACACTTTTGGATGGTCCGAAGGGGCTCGCAACGCATTTCCTGGGGCCTGATTTTTCACTCGTCTTCGATGCCGGCTAGGGCTATGTTTAGGGATGCTCGGAAACAGCGAACCCGGAGGGTCCAGTTGCATGTGGGGCTGCGTAAAGGCTCCCCTGGGGAGTTCACTTGTACCTAAAGCCTTCCTTTGGGGGCACTTTTGGATGGGCGAAAAGGGCTCGCAACGCATTTCCTGGGGCCTCATTTTTCAGTCGTCTTCGATGCCGTCTAGTGCTATGTTTAGGTATGCTCGGAAACAGCGAACCCGGAGGGTCCAGTTGCATGTGGGGCTGCGTAAAGGCTCCCCTGGGGAGTTCACTTGTACCCAAAGTCTTCCTTTGGGGGCACTTTTGGATGGGTGAAAAGGGCTCGCAACGCATTTCCTGGGCCTGATTTTTCAGTCGTCTTCGATGCCGGCCTGGGCTATGTTTAGGGATGCTGGGAAACAGCGAACCCGGAGGGTCCAGTTGCATGTGGGGCTGCATAAAGGCTCCCCTGGGGAGTTCTCTTGTACCCAAAGTCTTCATTTGGGGGCACATTTGGATGGGCGAAAAGGGCTTGCAATGCATTTCCTGGGGCCTAATTTTTCAGTCGTCTCCAATGACGGCCAGGGCTTCGTTTAGGTTTTTCTCATGAACAGCGAACCCGGAGGGTCCAGTTGCATGTGGGGCTGCGTAAAGGCTCCCCTGGGGAGTTCACTTGTACCCAAAGCCTTCCTTTGGTGACACTTTTGGATGGGCGAAAGGGGCTCGGAACGCATTTTCTGGGGCCTGATTTTTCACTCGTCTCCGATGACGGCTAGGGCTATGTTTAGGTTTGCTCATGAAAAGCGAACCCGGAGGGTCTAGTTGCATGTGGGGCTGTGTAAAGGCTCCCCTGGGGAGTTCTCTTGTACCCAAAGCCTTCCTTTCGTGACACTTTTGGATGGTCCAAAGGGGCTTGCAACGTGTTTTCTGGGGCCCGGGTTTTCAGTCTTCTCCCATGCCGGCTAGGGATATATTTAGAGTTGTTCGAAAAATCGAACCCGGAGAGTCCAGTTGCATGTGGGGCTGCGTAAAGGCTCCCCTGGGGAGTTCACTTGTACCCAAAGCCTTCCTTTGGGGGCACTTTTGGATGGGCGAAAAGGGCTCGTAACGCATTTCCTGGGGCCTGTTTTTTCACTCGTCACCCATTCCGGCTAGTGATATATTTAGGGTTTCTCTGAAATAGCGAACCCGGAGGGTCCAGTTGCATATGGGGCTGCGTAAAGGCTCCCCTGGGAACTTGAGATGTACCCAAAGCCTTCCTTTGGGGGCACTTTTGGATGGTCCAATGGGGCTTGCAACGCATTTCCTGGGGCCGGTTTTTACAGTCGTCTTCTATGACGGCCAGGGCTACGTTTAGGTTTGCTCAGGAACAGCGATCCCGGAGGGTCCAGTTGCATGTGGGGCTGCGTAAAGGCTCCCCTGGGGAGTTCACTTGTACCCAAAGCCTTCCTTTGGTGACACTTTTGGATGGTCCAAAGGGGCTTGCAACGCGTTTTCTGGGGCCCGGGTTTTCAGTCTTCTCCCATGCCGGCTAGGGTTATGTTTAGGGTTGCTCGGAAAAATCGAACCCGGAGGGTCCAGTTGCATGTGGGGCTGCGTAAAGGCTCCCCTGGGGAGTTCACTTGTACCCAAAGCCTTCCTTTGGGGGCACTTTTGGATGGTCCTAAGGGGCTCGCAACGCATTTCCTGGGGCCTGATTTTTCACTCGTCTCCGATGACGGCCAGGGCTACGTTTAGGTTTGCTCATGAACAGCGAACCCGGAGGGTCCAGTTGCATGTGGGGCTGCGTAAAGGCTCCCCTGGGGACTTCTCTTGTACCCAAAGACTTCCTTTGGTGACACTTTTGGATGGTCCAAAGGGGCTTGCAACGCGTTTTCTGGGGCCCGGGTTTTCAGTCTTCTCCCATGCTGGCTAGTGATATATTTAGGGTTGCTCGGAAAAATCGAACCCGGAGGGTCCAGTTGCATGTGGGGCTGCGTAAAGGCTCCCCTGGGGAGTTCACTTGTACCCAAAGCCTTCCTTTGGGGGCACTTTTGAATGGGCGAAAAGGGCTCGTAACGCATTTTCTGGGGCCTGATTTTTCAGTCGTCTTCACTGCCGGCTAGGGCTATGTTTAGGGATGCTCAGAAACAGCGAACGCGGAAGGTCCAGTTGCATGTGGGGCTGCGTAAAGGCTCCCCTGGGGAGTTCACTTGTACCCAAAGCCTTCCTTTGGGGGCACATTTGGATGGGCGAAAAGGGCTCGGAACGCATTTCCTGGGGCCTGATTTTTCACTCGTCTCCAATGACGGCTAGGGCTACGTTTAGGTTTGCTCAGGAACAGCGAACCCGGAGGGTCCAGTTGCATGTGGGGCTGCGTAAAGTCTCCCCTGGGGAGATCACTTGTACCCAAAGCCTTCCTTTGGTGACACTTTTGGATGGTCCAAAGGGGCTTGCAACGCATTTCCTGGGGCCTGATTTTTCAGTCGTCTCCGATGACGGCTAGGGCTATGTTTAGTTTTGCTCATGAAAAGCGAACCCGGAGGGTCCAGTTGCATGTGGGGCTGCATAAAGGCTCCCCTGGGGAGTTCTCTTGTGCCCAAAGCCTTCCTTTGGGGGCACTTTTGGATGGGAGAAAAGGGCTCGCAACGCATTTCCTGGGGCCTGATTTTTCAGTCGTCTTCTATGACGGCCAGGGCTACGTTTAGGTTTGCTCAGGAACAGCGAACCCGGAGGGTCCAGTTGCATGTGGGGCTGCGTAAAGGCTCCCCTGGGGAGTTCTCTTGTACCCAAAGCCTTCCTTTGGTGACACTTTTGGATGTTCCAAAGGGGCTTGCAACGCGTTTTCTGGGGCCCAGATTTTCAGTCTTCTCCCATGCTGGCTAGTGATATATTTAGTGTTGCTCGGAAAAATCGAACCCGGAGAGTCCAGTTGCATGTGGGGCTGCGTAAAGGCTCCCCTGGGGAGTTCTCTTGTACCCAAAGCCTTCCTTTGGTGACACTTCTGGATGGGCGAAAAGGGCTCGCAACACATTTCCTGGGGCCTGATTTTTCAGTCGTCTCCTATGACGGCCAGGGCTACGTTTAGGTTTGCTCAGGAACAGCGAACCCGGAGGGTCCAGTTGCATGTGGGGCTGCGTAAAGGCGTCCTTGGGGAGTTCACTTGTACCCAAAGACTTCCTTTGGTGACACTTTTGGATGGTCCAAAGGGGCTTGCAACGCGTTTTCTGGGGCCTGGGTTTTCGGTCTTCTCCCATGCCGGTTAGGGTTATGGTTAGGGTTGCTCGGAAAAATCGAACCCGGAGGGTCCAGTTGCATGTGGGGCTGCGTAAAGGCTCCCCTGGGGAGTTCTCTTGTACTCAAAGCCTTCCTTTGGTGACACTTTTGGATGGTCCAAAGGGGCTTGCAACGCGTTTTCTGGGGCCCGGGTTTTCAGTCTTCTCCCATGCCGGCTAGGGATATATTTAGGGTTGCTCGGAAAAATCGAACCCGGAGGGTCCAGTTGCATGTGGGGCTGCGTAAAGGCTCCCCTGTGGAGATCACTTGTACCCAAAGCCTTCCTTTGCGGGCACTTTGGATGGGCGAAAAGGGCTTGTAACGCATTTCCTGGGGCCTGATTTTTCAGTCGTCTCCGATGACTGCTAGGGCTATGTTTAGGGATGCTCGGAAACAGCGAACGCGGAGGGTCCAGTTGCATGTGGGACTAAGTAAAGGCTAACCTGGGGAGATCACTTGTACTCAAAGCCTTCCTTTGGGGGCACTTTTGGATAGTCCAAAGCGGATCGCAACGCATTTCCTGGGGCCTGATTTTTCACTCGTCTCCGATGACGGCCAGGACTACGTTTAGTTTTGCTCAGGAACAGCGAACCCGGAGGGTCAAGTTGAATATGGGGCTGCGTAAAGGCTCCCATGGGAACTTCAGATGTACCCAAAGCCTTCCTTTGGGGGCACTTTTGGATGGTCCAAAGGGGCTTGCAACGCGTTTTCTGGGGCCCGGGTTTTCAGTCTTCTCCCATGCCGCCTAGGGATATATTTAGGGTTGCTCGGAAAAATCGAACCCGAAGGGTCCAGTTGCATGTGGGGCTGCGTATAGGCTCCCCTGGGAACTTCAGATGAACCCAAAGCCTTCCTTTGCGGGCACTTTTGGATGGTCCAAAGGGGCTCGCAACGCATTTCCTGGGGCCTGATTTTTCACTCGTCTCCGAAGACTGCTAGGGCTACCTTTAGGGTTGCTCGGAAACAGCGAACCTGGAGGGTCCAGTTGCATATGGGGCTGCGTAAAGGCTCCCCTGGGGAGTTCTCTTGTACCCAAAGCCTTCCTTTGGGGGCACAATTGGATGGTCCAAAGGGGCTCGCAACGCATTTCCTGGGGCCTGATTTTTCAGTCGTCTCCGATGATGGCTAGGGCTACGTTAAGGTTTGCTCATGAACAGCGAACCCGGAGGGTCCAGTTGCATGTGGGGCTGCGTAAAGGCTCCCCTGGGGAGTTCACTTGTACCCAAAGCCTTCCTTTGGTGACACTTTTGGATGGTCCAAAGGGGCTTGCAACGCGTTTTCTGGGGCCCGGGTTTTCAGTCTTCTCCCATGCCGGCTAGGGATATATTTAGGGTTGCTCGGAAAAATGAAACCCGAAGGGTCCAGTTGCATGTGGGGCTGCGTAAAGGCTCCCCTGGGGAGTTCTCTTGTACCCAAAGCCTTCCTTTGGTGACACTTTTGGATGGTCCGAAGGGGCTCGCAACGCATTTCCTGGGGCCTGATTTTTCACTCGTCTTCGATGCCGGCTAGGGCTATGTTTAGGGATGCTCGGAAACAGCGAACCCGGAGGGTCCAGTTGCATGTGGGGCTGCGTAAAGGCTCCCCTGGGGAGTTCACTTGTACCTAAAGCCTTCCTTTGGGGGCACTTTTGGATGGGCGAAAAGGGCTCGCAACGCATTTCCTGGGGCCTCATTTTTCAGTCGTCTTCGATGCCGTCTAGTGCTATGTTTAGGTATGCTCGGAAACAGCGAACCCGGAGGGTCCAGTTGCATGTGGGGCTGCGTAAAGGCTCCCCTGGGGAGTTCACTTGTACCCAAAGTCTTCCTTTGGGGGCACTTTTGGATGGGTGAAAAGGGCTCGCAACGCATTTCCTGGGCCTGATTTTTCAGTCGTCTTCGATGCCGGCCTGGGCTATGTTTAGGGATGCTGGGAAACAGCGAACCCGGAGGGTCCAGTTGCATGTGGGGCTGCATAAAGGCTCCCCTGGGGAGTTCTCTTGTACCCAAAGTCTTCATTTGGGGGCACATTTGGATGGGCGAAAAGGGCTTGCAATGCATTTCCTGGGGCCTAATTTTTCAGTCGTCTCCAATGACGGCCAGGGCTTCGTTTAGGTTTTTCTCATGAACAGCGAACCCGGAGGGTCCAGTTGCATGTGGGGCTGCGTAAAGGCTCCCCTGGGGAGTTCACTTGTACCCAAAGCCTTCCTTTGGTGACACTTTTGGATGGGCGAAAGGGGCTCGGAACGCATTTTCTGGGGCCTGATTTTTCACTCGTCTCCGATGACGGCTAGGGCTATGTTTAGGTTTGCTCATGAAAAGCGAACCCGGAGGGTCTAGTTGCATGTGGGGCTGTGTAAAGGCTCCCCTGGGGAGTTCTCTTGTACCCAAAGCCTTCCTTTCGTGACACTTTTGGATGGTCCAAAGGGGCTTGCAACGTGTTTTCTGGGGCCCGGGTTTTCAGTCTTCTCCCATGCCGGCTAGGGATATATTTAGAGTTGTTCGAAAAATCGAACCCGGAGAGTCCAGTTGCATGTGGGGCTGCGTAAAGGCTCCCCTGGGGAGTTCACTTGTACCCAAAGCCTTCCTTTGGGGGCACTTTTGGATGGGCGAAAAGGGCTCGTAACGCATTTCCTGGGGCCTGTTTTTTCACTCGTCACCCATTCCGGCTAGTGATATATTTAGGGTTTCTCTGAAATAGCGAACCCGGAGGGTCCAGTTGCATATGGGGCTGCGTAAAGGCTCCCCTGGGAACTTGAGATGTACCCAAAGCCTTCCTTTGGGGGCACTTTTGGATGGTCCAATGGGGCTTGCAACGCATTTCCTGGGGCCGGTTTTTACAGTCGTCTTCGATGCCGGCTAGGGCTACGTTTAGGTTTGCTCAGGAACAGCGATCCCGGAGGGTCCAGTTGCATGTGGGGCTGCGTAAAGGCTCCCCTGGGGAGTTCACTTGTACCCAAAGCCTTCCTTTGGTGACACTTTTGGATGGTCCAAAGGGGCTTGCAACGCGTTTTCTGGGGCCCGGGTTTTCAGTCTTCTCCCATGCCGGCTAGGGTTATGTTTAGGGTTGCTCGGAAAAATCGAACCCGGAGGGTCCAGTTGCATGTGGGGCTGCGTAAAGGCTCCCCTGGGGAGTTCACTTGTACCCAAAGCCTTCCTTTGGGGGCACTTTTGGATGGTCCTAAGGGGCTCGGAACGCATTTCCTGGGGCCTGATTTTTCACTCGTCTCCGATGACGGCCAGGGCTACGTTTAGGTTTGCTCAGGAACAGCGAACCCGGAGGGTCCAGTTGCATGTGGGGCTGCGTAAAGGCTCCCCTGGGGACTTCTCTTGTACCCAAAGCCTTCCTTTGGGGGCACTTTTGGATGGTCCAAAGGGGCTTGCAACGCGTTTTCTGGGGCCCGTGTTTTCAGTCTTCTCCCATGCCGCCTAGGGATATATTTAGGGTTGCTCGGAAAAATCGAACCCGAAGGGTCCAGTTGCATGTGGGGCTGCGTAAAGGCTCCCCTGGGGAGTTCTCTTGTACCAAAAGCCTTCCTTTGCGGGCACTTTTGGATGGGCGAAAAGGCCTCGGAACGCATTTCCTGGGGCCTGATTTTTCAGTCGTCTTCGATGCCGGCTAGGGCTATGTTTAGGGATGCTCAGAAACAGCGAACCCGGAGGGTCCAGTTGCATGTGGGGCTGCGTAAAGGCTCCCCTGGGGAGTTCACTTGTACCCAAAGCCTTCCTTTGGTGACACTTTTGGATGGTCCAAAGGGGCTTGCAACGCGTTTTCTGGGGCCCGGGTTTTCAGTCTTCTCCCATGCTGGCTAGGGATATATTTAGGGTTGCTCGGAAAAATCGAACCCGGAGGGTCCAGTTGCATGTGGGGCTGCGTAAAGTCTCCCCTGGGGAGTTCTCTTGTACCCAAAGCCTTCCTTTGGTGACACTTTTGGATGGTCCAAAGGGGCTTGCAACGCATTTCCTGGGGCCTGATTTTTCAGTCGTCTCCGATGACGGCTAGGGCTATGTTTAGGTTTGCTCATGAAAAGCGAACCCGGAGGGTCCAGTTGCATGTGGGGCTGCGTAAAGGCTCCCCTGGGGAGTTCTCTTGTGCCCAAAGCCTTCCTTTGGGGGCACTTTTGGATGGGAGAAAAGGGCTCGCAACGCATTTCCTGGGGCCTGATTTTTCAGTCGTCTTCTATGACGGCCAGGGCTACGTTTAGGTTTGCTCAGGAACAGCGAACCCGGAGGGTCCAGTTGCATGTGGGGCTGCGTAAAGGCTCCCCTGGGGAGTTCTCTTGTACCCAAAGCCTTCCTTTGGTGACACTTTTGGATGGTCCAAAGGGGCTTGCAACGCGTTTTCTGGGGCCCGGGTTTTCAGTCTTCTCCTATGCTAGGTTTATGTTAAGGGTTGCTCGGACAGAGCGAACCCGGAGGGTCCAGTTGCATGTGGGGCTGTGTAAAGGCTCCCCTGGGGAGTTCACTTGTACCCAAAGCCTTCCTTTGGGGGCATATTTGGATGGGTGAAAAGGCCTCGGAACGCATTTCCTGGGGCCTGATTTTTCAGTCGTCTCCGATGCCGGCTAGGGCTATGTTTAGGTTTGCTCAGGAACAGCGAACCTGGAGGGTCCAGTTGCATGTGGCGCTGCGTAAAGGCTCCCCTGGGGAGTTCTCTTGTACCCAAAGCCTTCCTTTGGTGGCACTTTTGGATGGTCCAAAGGGGCTTGCAACGCATTTCTTGGGGCCTGATTTTTCACTCGTCTCCGATGACGGCTAGGGCTATGTTTAGGTTTGCTCATGAAAAGCGAACCCGGAGGGTCCAGTTGCATGTGGGGCTGCATAAAGGCTCCCCTGGGGAGTTCTCTTGTGCCCAAAGCCTTCCTTTGGGGGCACTTTTGGATGGGAGAAAAGGGCTCGCAACGCATTTCCTGGGGCCTGATTTTTCAGTCGTCTCCTATGACTGCTAGGGATATGTTTAGGGATGCTCGGAAACAGCGAACTCGGAGAGTCCAGTTGCATATGGGGCTGCGTAAAGGCTCCCCTGGGGAGTTCTCTTGTACCCAAAGCCTTCCTTTGGGGGCACTTTTGGATGGTCTAAAGGGGCTTGCAACGCATTTCCTTGGGCCTGATTTTTCAGTCGTCTCCGATGACGGCAAGGGCTCCGTTTAGGTTTGCTCAGGAACAGCGAACCCGGAGGGTCCAGTTGCATGTGGGGCTGCGTAAAGGCTCCCCTGGGGAGTTCTCTTGTACCCAAAGCCTTCCTTTGGTGACACTTCTGGATGGGCGAAAAGGGCTCGCAACACATTTCCTGGGGCCTGATTTTTCAGTCGTCTCCTATGACGGCCAGGGCTACGTTTAGGTTTGCTCAGGAACAGCGAACCCGAAGGGTCCAGTTGCATGTGGGGCTGCGTAAAGGCTCCCCTGGGGAGTTCACTTGTACCCAAAGCCTTCCTTTGGTGACACTTTTGGATGGTTAAAAGGGGCTTGCAACGCGTTTTCTGGGGCCCGGGTTTTCAGTCTTCTCCCATGCCGGCTAGGGATATATGAAGGGTTGCTAGGAAAATTCGAACCCGAAGGGTCCAGTTGCATGTGGGGCTGCGTAAAGGCTCCCCTGGGGAATTCTCTTGTACCCAAAGCCTTCCTTTGCGGGCACTTTTGGATGGGCGAAAAGGGCTCGTAACGCATTTCCTGGGGCCTGATTTTTCAGTCATCTCCGATGACTGCTAGGGCTATGTTTAGGGATGCTGGGAAACAGCGAACGCGGAGGGTCCAGTTGCATATGGGGCTGCGTAAAGGCTCCCCTGGGGAGTTCACTTGTATCCAAAGCCTTCCTTTGGTGACACTTTTGGATGGGCGAAAAGGGCTCGCAACGCATTTCCTGGGGCCTGATTTTTCACTCATCTCCGATGACTGCTAGGGCTATGTTTAGGGATGCTGGGAAACAGCGAACTCGGAGGTTTCAGTTGCATATGGGGCTGCGTAAAGGCTCCCCTGGGAACTTCAGATGTACCCAAAGCCTTCCCTTGGGGGCACTTTTGGATGGTCTAAAGGGGCTTGCAACGCATTTCCTGGGGCCTGATTTTTCACTCGTCTCCGATGACGGCCAGGGCTACGTTTAGGTTTGCTCAGGAACAGCGAACCCGGAGGGTCCAGTTGCATGTGGGGCTGCGTAAAGGCTCCCCTGGGGAGTTCTCTTGTACCCAAAGCCTTCCTTTGGTGACACTTTTGGATGGTCCAAAGGGGCTTGCAACGCGTTTTCTGGGGCCCGGGTTTTCAGTCTTCTCCCATGCCGGCTAGGGATATATGAAGGGTTGCTAGGAAAATTCGAACCCGAAGGATCCAGTTGCATGTGGGGCTGCGTAAAGGCTCCCCTGGGGAGTTCACTTGTACCCAAAGCCTTCCTTTGGTGACACTTTTGGATGGTCCAAAGGGGCTTGCAACGCGTTTTCTGGGGCCCGGGTTTTCGGTCTTCTCCCATGCCGGCTAGGGTTATGGTTAGGGTTGCTCGGAAAAATCGAACCCGGAGGGTCCAGTTGCATGTGGGGCTGCGTAAAGGCTCCCCTGGGGAGTTCACTTGTATCCAAAGCCTTCCTTTGGTGACACTTTTGGATGGGCGAAAAGGCCTCGGAACGCATTTCCTGGGGCCTGATTTTTCACTCATCTCCGATGACTGCTAGGGCTATGTTTAGGGATGCTGGGAAACAGCGAACTCGGAGGTTCCAGTTGCATATGGGGCTGCGTAAAGGCTCCCCTGGGAACTTCAGATGTACCCAAAGCCTTCCCTTGGGGGCACTTTTGGATGGTCTAAAGGGGCTTGCAACGCATTTCCTGGGGCCTGATTTTTCACTCGTCTCCGATGACGGCCAGGGCTACATTTCGGTTTGCTCAGGAACAGCGAACCCGGAGGGTCCAGTTGCATGTGGGGCTGCGTAAAGGCTCCCCTGGGGAGTTCTCTTGTACCCAAAGCCTTCCTTTGGGGGCACTTTTGGATGGTCCAAAGCGGTTCGCAACGCATTTCCTGGGGCCTGATTTTTCAGTCGTCTTCGATGCCGGCTAGGGCTATGTTTAGGGATGCTGGGAAACAGCGAACCCGGAGGGTCCAGTTGCATGTGGGGCTGCCTAAAGGCTCCCCTGGGGAGTTCTCTTGTACCCAATGTCTTCATTTGGGGGCACATTTATATGGGCGAAAAGGGCTTGCAATGCAATTCCTGGGGCCTGATTTTTCACACATCTGCGATGACGGCCAGTGCTACATTTCGGTTTGCTCAGGAACAGCGAACCCGGAGGGTCCAGTTGCATGTGGGGCTGCGTAAAGGCTCCCCTGGGGAGTTGACTTGTACCCAAAGCCTTCCTTTGGGGGCACTTTTGGATGGGCGAAAAGGGCTCGTAACGCATTTCCTGGGGCCTGATTTTTCAGTCGTCTCCGATGACTGCTAGGGCTATGTTTAGGGATGCTGGGAAACAGCGAACGCGGAGGGTCCAGTTGCATATGGGGCTGCGTAAAGGCTCCCCTGGGAACTTCAGATGTACCCAAAGCCTTCCTTTGAGGTCACTTTTGGATGGTCCTAAGGGGCTCGCAACGCATTTCCTGGGGACTGATTTTTCAGTCGTCTCCGATGACGGCCAGGGCTACGTTTAGGTTTGCTCAGGAACAGCGATCCCGGAGGGTCCAGTTGCATGTGGGGCTGCGTAAAGGCTCCCCTGGGGAGTTCACTTGTACCCAAAGCCTTCCTTTGGTGACACTTTTGGATGGTCCAAAGGGGCTTGCAACGCGTTTTCTGGGGCCCGGGTTTTCAGTCTTCTCCCATGCCGGCTAGGGTTATGTTTAGGGTTGCTCGGAAAAATCGAACCCGGAGGGTCCAGTTGCATGTGGGGCTGCGTAAAGGCTCCCCTGGGGAGTTCACTTGTACCCAAAGCCTTCCTTTGGGGGCACTTTTGGATGGTCCTAAGGGGCTCGCAACGCATTTCCTGGGGCCTGATTTTTAACTCGTCTCCGATGACGGCCAGGGCTACGTTTAGGTTTGCTCAGGAACAGCGAACCCGGAGGGTCCAGTTGCATGTGGGGCTGCATAAAGGCTCCCCTGGGGAGTTCTCTTGTACCCAAAGCCTTCCTTTGGGGGCACTTTTGGATGGTCCAAAGGGGCTTGCAACGCGTTTTCTGGGGCCCGTGTTTTCAGTCTTCTCCCATGCCGCCTAGGGATATATTTAGGGTTGCTCGGAAAAATCGAACCCGAAGGGTCCAGTTGCATGTGGGGCTGCGTAAAGGCTCCCCTGGGGAGTTCTCTTGTACCAAAAGCCTTCCTTTGCGGGCACTTTTGGATGGGCGAAAAGGCCTCGGAATGCATTTCCTGGGGCCTGATTTTTCAGTCGTCTTCGATGCCGGCTAGGGCTATGTTTAGGGATGCTCAGAAACAGCGAAACCGGAGGGTCCAGTTGCATGTGGGGCTGCGTAAAGGCTCCCCTGGGGAGTTCACTTGTACCCAAAGCCTTCCTTTGGTGACACTTTTGGATGGTCCAAAGGGGCTTGCAACGCGTTTTCTGGGGCCCGGGTTTTCAGTCTTCTCCCATGCTGGCTAGGGATATATTTAGGGTTGCTCGGAAAAATCGAACCCGGAGGGTCCAGTTGCATGTGGGGCTGCGTAAAGTCTCCCCTGGGGAGTTCTCTTGTACCCAAAGCCTTCCTTTGGTGACACTTTTGGATGGTCCAAAGGGGCTTGCAACGCATTTCCTGGGGCCTGATTTTTCAGTCGTCTCCGATGACGGCTAGGGCTATGTTTAGGTTTGCTCATGAAAAGCGAACCCGGAGGGTCCAGTTGCATGTGGGGCTGCATAAAGGCTCCCCTGGGGAGTTCTCTTGTGCCCAAAGCCTTCCTTTGGGGGCACTTTTGGATGGGAGAAAAGGGCTCGCAACGCATTTCCTGGGGCCTGATTTTTCAGTCGTCTTCTATGACGGCCAGGGCTACGTTTAGGTTTGCTCAGGAACAGCGAACCCGGAGGGTCCAGTTGCATGTGGGGCTGCGTAAAGGCTCCCCTGGGGAGTTCTCTTGTACCCAAAGCCTTCCTTTGGTGACACTTTTGGATGGTCCAAAGGGGCTTGCAACGCGTTTTCTGGGGCCCGGGTTTTCAGTCTTCTCCTATGCTAGGTTTATGTTAAGGGTTGCTCGGACAGAGCGAACCCGGAGGGTCCAGTTGCATGTGGGGCTGTGTAAAGGCTCCCCTGGGGAGTTCACTTGTACCCAAAGCCTTCCTTTGGGGGCATATTTGGATGGGTGAAAAGGCCTCGGAACGCATTTCCTGGGGCCTGATTTTTCAGTCGTCTCCGATGCCGGCTAGGGCTATGTTTAGGTTTGCTCAGGAACAGCGAACCTGGAGGGTCCAGTTGCATGTGGGGCTGCGTAAAGGCTCCCCTGGGGAGTTCTCTTGTACCCAAAGCCTTCCTTTGGTGGCACTTTTGGATGGTCCAAAGGGGCTTGCAACGCATTTCTTGGGGCCTGATTTTTCACTCGTCTCCGATGACGGCTAGGGCTATGTTTAGGTTTGCTCATGAAAAGCGAACCCGGAGGGTCCAGTTGCATGTGGGGCTGCATAAAGGCTCCCCTGGGGAGTTCTCTTGTGCCCAAAGCCTTCCTTTGGGGGCACTTTTGGATGGGAGAAAAGGGCTCGCAACGCATTTCCTGGGGCCTGATTTTTCAGTCGTCTCCTATGACTGCTAGGGCTATGTTTAGGGATGCTCGGAAACAGCGAACTCGGAGAGTCCAGTTGCATATGGGGCTGCGTAAAGGCTCCCCTGGGGAGTTCTCTTGTACCCAAAGCCTTCCTTTGGGGGCACTTTTGGATGGTCTAAAGGGGCTTGCAACGCATTTCCTTCGGCCTGATTTTTCAGTCGTCTCCGATGACGGCAAGGGCTCCGTTTAGGTTTGCTCAGGAACAGCGAACCCGGAGGGTCCAGTTGCATGTGGGGCTGCGTAAAGGCTCCCCTGGGGAGTTCTCTTGTACCCAAAGCCTTCCTTTGGTGACACTTCTGGATGGGCGAAAAGGGCTCGCAACACATTTCCTGGGGCCTGATTTTTCAGTCGTCTCCTATGACGGCCAGGGCTACGTTTAGGTTTGCTCAGGAACAGCGAACCCGAAGGGTCCAGTTGCATGTGGGGCTGCGTAAAGGCTCCCCTGGGGAGTTCACTTGTACCCAAAGCCTTCCTTTGGTGACACTTTTGGATGGTTAAAAGGGGCTTGCAACGCGTTTTCTGGGGCCCGGGTTTTCAGTCTTCTCCCATGCCGGCTAGGGATATATGAAGGGTTGCTAGGAAAATTCGAACCCGAAGGGTCCAGTTGCATGTGGGGCTGCGTAAAGGCTCCCCTGGGGAATTCTCTTGTACCCAAAGCCTTCCTTTGCGGGCACTTTTGGATGGGCGAAAAGGGCTCGTAACGCATTTCCTGGGGCCTGATTTTTCAGTCATCTCCGATGACTGCTAGGGCTATGTTTAGGGATGCTGGGAAACAGCGAACGCGGAGGGTCCAGTTGCATATGGGGCTGCGTAAAGGCTCCCCTGGGGAGTTCACTTGTATCCAAAGCCTTCCTTTGGTGACACTTTTGGATGGGCGAAAAGGCCTCGGAACGCATTTCCTGGGGCCTGATTTTTCACTCATCTCCGATGACTGCTAGGGCTATGTTTAGGGATGCTGGGAAACAGCGAACTCGGAGGTTCCAGTTGCATATGGGGCTGCGTAAAGGCTCCCCTGGGAACTTCAGATGTACCCAAAGCCTTCCCTTGGGGGCACTTTTGGATGGTCTAAAGGGGCTTGCAACGCATTTCCTGGGGCCTGATTTTTCACTCGTCTCCGATGACGGCCAGGGCTACGTTTAGGTTTGCTCAGGAACAGCGAACCCGGAGGGTCCAGTTGCATGTGGGGCTGCGTAAAGGCTCCCCTGGGGAGTTCTCTTGTACCCAAAGCCTTCCTTTGGTGACACTTTTGGATGGTCCAAAGGGGCTTGCAACGCGTTTTCTGGGGCCCGGGTTTTCAGTCTTCTCCCATGCCGGCTAGGGATATATGAAGGGTTGCTAGGAAAATTCGAACCCGAAGGGTCCAGTTGCATGTGGGGCTGCGTAAAGGCTCCCCTGGGGAGTTCACTTGTACCCAAAGCCTTCCTTTGGTGACACTTTTGGATGGTCCAAAGGGGCTTGCAACGCGTTTTCTGGGGCCCGGGTTTTCGGTCTTCTCCCATGCCGGCTAGGGTTATGGTTAGGGTTGCTCGGAAAAATCGAACCCGGAGGGTCCAGTTGCATGTGGGGCTGCGTAAAGGCTCCCCTGGGGAGTTCACTTGTACCCAAAGCCTTCCTTTGGGGGCACTTTTGGATGGTCCAAAGCGGTTCGCAACGCATTTCCTGGGGCCTGATTTTTCAGTCGTCTTCGATGCCGGCTAGGGCTATATTTAGGGATGCTGGGAAACAGCGAACCCGGAGGGTCCAGTTGCATGTGGGGCTGCCTAAAGGCTCCCCTGGGGAGTTCTCTTGTACCCAATGTCTTCATTTGGGGGCACATTTATATGGGCGAAAAGGGCTTGCAATGCATTTCCTGGGGCCTGATTTTTCACACATCTGCGATGACGGCCAGTGCTACATTTCGGTTTGCTCAGGAACAGCGAACCCGGAGGGTCCAGTTGCATGTGGGGCTGCGTAAAGGCTCCCCTGGGGAGTTGACTTGTACCCAAAGCCTTCCTTTGGGGGCACTTTTGGATGGGCGAAAAGGGCTCGTAACGCATTTCCTGGGGCCTGATTTTTCAGTCGTCTCCGATGACTGCTAGGGCTATGTTTAGGGATGCTGGGAAACAGCGAACGCGGAGGGTCCAGTTGCATATGGGGCTGCGTAAAGGCTCCCCTGGGAACTTCAGATGTACCCAAAGCCTTCCTTTGGGGTCACTTTTGGATGGTCCTAAGGGGCTCGCAACGCATTTCCTGGGGCCTGATTTTTCAGTCGTCTCCGATGACGGCCAGGGCTACGTTTAGGTTTGCTCATGAATAGCGAACCCGGAGGGTCCAGTTGCATGTGGGGCTGCGTAAAGGCTCCCCTGGGGAGTTCTCTTGTACTCAAAGCCTTCCTTTGGTGACACTTTTGGATGGTCCAAAGGGGCTTGCAACGCGTTTTCTGGGGCCCGGGTTTTCAGTCTTCTCCCATGCCGGCTAGGGATATATTTAGGGTTGCTCGGAAAAAGCGAACCCGAAGGGTCCAGTTGCATGTGGGGCTGCGTAAAGGCTCCCCTGGGGAGTTCTCTTGTACCCAAAGCCTTCCTTTGGGGGCACATTTGGATGGGCGAAAAGGGATCGCAACGCATTTCCTGGGGCCTGATTTTTCAGTCGTCTTCGATGCCGGCTATGGCTATGTTTAGGAATGCTCGGAAACAGCGAACCCGGAGGGTCCAGTTGCATGTGTGGCTGCATAAAGGCTCCCCTGGGGAGTTCTCTTGTACCCGATGTCGTCCTTTGGGGGCACATTTGGATGGGCGAAAAGGCCTCGGAACGCATTTCCTGGGGCCTGATTTTTCACTCGTCTCTGATGACGGCTAGGGCTACGTTTAGGTGTGCTCAGGAACAGCGAACCCCGAGGGTCCAGTTGCATGTGGGGCTGCGTTAAGGCTCCCCTGGGGAGTTCACTTGTACCCAAAGCCTTCTTTGGGGGCACATTTGGATGGGCGAAAAGCGCTCGTAACGCATTTCCTGGGGCCTGATTTTTCAGTGGTCTCTGATGACGGCTAGGGATACGTTTAGGTTTGCTCATGAACAGTGAACCCGGAGGGTCCAGTTGCATGTGGGGCTGCGTAAAGGCTCCCCTGGGGAGTTCACTTGTACCCAAAGCCTTCCTTTGGTGACACTTTTGGATGGTCCAAAGGGGCTTGCAACGCGTTTTCTGGGGCCCGGGTTTTCAGTCTTCTCCCATGCCGGCTAGTGATATATTTAGGATTGCTCGGAAAAATCGAACCCGGAGGGTCCAGTTGCATGTGGGGCTGCGTAAAGGCTCCCCTGGGGAGTTCACTTGTACCCAAAGCCTTCCTTTGGTGACACTTTTGGATGGTCCAAAGGGGCGTGAAACGCGTTTTCTGGGGCCCGGGTTTTCAGTCTTCTCCCATGCCGGCTAGGGATATATTTAGGGTTGATCGGAAAAATCGAACCCGAAGGATCCAGTTGCATGTGGGGCTGCGTAAAGGCTCCCCTGGGGAGTTCACTTGTATCCAAAGCCTTCCTTTGGGGGCACTTTTGGATGGTCCAAACGGGCTCGCAACGCATTTCCTGGGGCCTGATTTTTCAGTCGTCATCGATGCCGGCTAGGGCTATGTTTAGGGATGCTCGGAAACAGCGAACCCAGAGGGTCCAGTTGCATGTGGGGCTGCGTAAAGGCTCCCCTGGGGAGTTCACTTGTACCCAAAGCCTTCCTTTGGGGGCACTTTTGGATGGGCGAAAAGGGCTCGGAACGCATTTCCTGGGGCCTGATTTTTCACTCGTCTTCGATGCCTGCTAGGGCTATGTTTAGGGATGCTCGGAAACAGCGAACCTGGAGGGTCCAGTTGCATGTGGGGCTGCGTAAAGGCTCCCCTGGGGAGTTCACTTGTACCCAAAGCCTTCCTTTGGGGGCACTTTTGGATGGGCAAAAAGGCCTCGGAACGCATTTCCTGGGGCCTGATTTTTCACTCGTCTCCGATGACGGCTAGGGCTATGTTTAGGGATGCTCGGAAACAGCGAACCCGGAGGGTCCAGTTGCATGTGGGGCTGCGTAAAGGCTCCCCTGGGGAGTTCACTTGTACCCAAAGCCTTCCTTTGGTGACACTTTTGGATGGTCCAAAGGGGCTTGCAACGCGTTTTCTGGGGCGCGGGTTTTCAGTCTTCTCCCATGCCGGCTAGGGATATATTTAGGGTTGCTCGGAAAAATCGAACCCGAAGGATCCAGTTGCATGTGGGGCTGCGTAAAGGCTCCCCTGGGGAGTTCACTTGTATCCAAAGCCTTCCTTTGGGGGCACTTTTGGATGGTCCAAACGGGCTCGCAACGCATTTCCTGGGGCCTGATTTTTCAGTCGTCATCGATGCCGGCTAGGGCTATGTTTAGGGATGCTCGGAAACAGCGAACCCAGAGGGTCCAGTTGCATGTGGGGCTGCGTAAAAGCTCCCCTGGGGAGTTCACTTGTATCCAAAGCCTTCCTTTGGGGGCACTTTTGGATGGTCCTAAGGGGCTCGCAACGCATTTCCTGGGGCCTGATTTTTCACTCGTCTTCGATGCCTGCTAGGGCTATGTTTAGGGATGCTTGGAAACAGCGAACCTGGAGGGTCCAGTTGCATGTGGGGCTGCGTAAAGGCTCCCCTGGGGAGTTCACTTGTACCCAAAGCCTTCCTTTGGGGGCACTTTTGGATGGGCAAAAAGGCCTCGGAACGCATTTCCTGGGGCCTGATTTTTCACTCGTCTCCGATGACGGCTAGGGCTATGTTTAGGGATGCTCGGAAACAGCGAACCCGGAGGGTCCAGTTGCATGTGGGGCTGCGTAAAGGCTCCCCTGGGGAGTTCACTTGTACCCAAAGCCTTCCTTTGGTGACACTTTTGGATGGTCCAAAGGGACTTGAAACGCGTTTTCTGTTGCCCGGGTTTTCAGTCTTCTCCCATGCCGGCTAGGGATATATTTAGGGTTGCTCGGAAAAATCGAACCCGAAGGATCCAGTTGCATGTGGGGCTGCGTAAAGGCTCCCCTGGGGAGTTCTCTTGTACCCAAAGCCTTCCTTTGGGGGCACTTTTGGATGGGCGAAAAGGGCTCGCAACGCATTTCCTGGGGCCTGATTTTTCACTCGTCTCCGATGACGGCTAGGGCTATGTTTAGGTTTGCTCATGAAAAGCGAACCCGGAGGGTCCAGTTGCATGTGGGGCTGCATAAAGGCTCCCCTGGGGAGTTCTCTTGTGCCCAAAGCCTTCCTTTGGGGGCACTTTTGGATGGGAGAAAAGGGCTCGCAACGCATTTCCTGGGGCCTGATTTTTCAGTCGTCTCCTATGACTGCTAGGGCTATGTTTAGGGATGCTCGGAAACAGCGAACTCGGAGGGTCCAGTTGCATATGGGGCTGCGTAAAGGCTCCCCTGGGGAGTTCTCTTGTACCCAAAGCCTTCCTTTGGGTGCACTTTTGGATGGTCTAAAGGGGCTTGCAACGCATTTTCTGGGGCCTGATTTTTCAGTCGTCTCCGATGACGGCCAGGGCTCCGTTTAGGTTTGCTCAGGAACAGCGAACCCGGAGGGTCCAGTTGCATGTGGGGCTGCGTAAAGGCTCCCCTGGGGAGTTCTCTTGTACCCAAAGCCTTCCTTTGGTGACACTTTTGGATGGTCCAAAGGGGCTTGCAACGCGTTTTCTGGGGCCCAGGTTTTCAGTCTTCTCCCATGCTGGCTAGTGATATATTTAGGGTTGCTCGGAAAAATCGAACCCGGAGGGTCCAGTTGCATGTGGGGCTGCGTAAAGGCTCCCCTGGGGAGTTCTCTTGTACCCAAAGCCTTCCTTTGGTGACACTTTTGGATGGTTAAAAGGGGCTTGCAACGCGTTTTCTGGGGCCCGGGTTTTCAGTCTTCTCCCATGCCGGCTAGGGCTATGTTTAGGGATGCTTGGAAACAGCGAACCCGGAGGGTCGCATGTGGGGCTGCGTAAAGGCTCCCCTGGGGAGTTCTCTTGTACCCAAAGCCTTCCTTTGCGGGCACTTTTGGATGGGCGAAAAGGGCTCGTAACGCATTTCCTGGGGCCTGATTTTTCAGTCATCTCCGATGACTGCTAGGGCTATGTTTAGGGATGCTGGGAAACAGCGAACGCGGAGGGTCCAGTTGCATATGGGGCTGCGTAAAGGCTCCCCTGGGGAGTTCACTTGTATCCAAAGCCTTCCTTTGGTGACACTTTTGGATGGGCGAAAAGGCCTCGGAACGCATTTCCTGGGGCCTGATTTTTCACTCATCTCCGATGACTGCTAGGGCTATGTTTAGGGATGCTGGGAAACAGCGAACTCGGAGGTTCCAGTTGCATATGGGGCTGCGTAAAGGCTCCCCTGGGAACTTCAGATGTACCCAAAGCCTTCCCTTGGGGGCACTTTTGGATGGTCTAAAGGGGCTTGCAACGCATTTCCTGGGGCCTGATTTTTCACTCGTCTCCGATGACGGCCAGGGCTACGTTTAGGTTTGCTCAGGAACAGCGAACCCGGAGGGTCCAGTTGCATGTGGGGCTGCGTAAAGGCTCCCCTGGGGAGTTCTCTTGTACCCAAAGCCTTCCTTTGGTGACACTTTTGGATGGTCCAAAGGGGCTTGCAACGCGTTTTCTGGGGCCCGGGTTTTCAGTCTTCTCCCATGCCGGCTAGGGATATATGAAGGGTTGCTAGGAAAATTCGAACCCGAAGGGTCCAGTTGCATGTGGGGCTGCGTAAAGGCTCCCCTGGGGAGTTCACTTGTACCCAAAGCCTTCCTTTGGTGACACTTTTGGATGGTCCAAAGGGCCTTGCAACGCGTTTTCTGGGGCCCGGGTTTTCGGTCTTCTCCCATGCCGGCTAGGGTTATGGTTAGGGTTGCTCGGAAAAATCGAACCCGGAGGGTCCAGTTGCATGTGGGGCTGCGTAAAGGCTCCCCTGGGGAGTTCACTTGTATCCAAAGCCTTCCTTTGGTGACACTTTTGGATGGGCGAAAAGGCCTCGGAACGCATTTCCTGGGGCCTGATTTTTCACTCATCTCCGATGACTGCTAGGGCTATGTTTAGGGATGCTGGGAAACAGCGAACTCGGAGGGTCCAGTTGCATATGGGGCTGCGTAAAGGCTCCCCTGGGAACTTCAGATGTACCCAAAGCCTTCCCTTGGGGGCACTTTTGGATGGTCTAAAGGGGCTTGCAACGCATTTCCTGGGGCCTGATTTTTCACTCGTCTCCGATGACGGCCAGGGCTACATTTCGGTTTGCTCAGGAACAGCGAACCCGGAGGGTCCAGTTGCATGTGGGGCTGCGTAAAGGCTCCCCTGGGGAGTTCACTTGTACTCAAAGCCTTCCTTTGCGGGCACTTTTGGATGGGCGAAAAGGGCTCGTAACGCATTTCCTGGGGCCTGATTTTTCAGTCGTCTCCGATGACTGCTAGGGCTATGTTTAGGGATGCTCGGAAACAGCGAACGCGGAGGGTCCAGTTGCATGTGGGGCTGCGTAAAGGCTCCCCTGGGGAGTTCTCTTGTACCCAAAGCCTTCCTTTGGGGGCACTTTTGGATGGTCCAAAGCGGTTCGCAACGCATTTCCTGGGGCCTGATTTTTCAGTCGTCTTCGATGCCGGCTAGGGCTATGTTTAGGGATGCTGGGAAACAGCGAACCCGGAGGGTCCAGTTGCATGTGGGGCTGCGTAAAGGCTCCCCTGGGGAGTTCTCTTGTACCCAATGTCTTCTTTGGGGGCACATTTATATGGGCGAAAAGGGCTTGCAATGCATTTCCTGGGGCCTGATTTTTCACACATCTGCGATGACGGCCAGTGCTACATTTCGGTTTGCTCAGGAACAGCGAACCCGGAGGGTCCAGTTGCATGTGGGGCTGCGTAAAGGCTCCCCTGGGGAGTTGACTTGTACCCAAAGCCTTCCTTTGGGGGCACTTTTGGATGGGCGAAAAGGGCTCGTAACGCATTTCCTGGGGCCTGATTTTTCAGTCGTCTCCGATGACTGCTAGGGCTATGTTTAGGGATGCTGGGAAACAGCGAACGCGGAGGGTCCAGTTGCATATGGGGCTGCGTAAAGGCTCCCCTGGGAACTTCAGATGTACCCAAAGCCTTCCTTTGGGGTCACTTTTGGATGGTCCTAAGGGGCTCGCAACGCATTTCCTGGGGCCTGATTTTTCAGTCGTCTCCGATGACGGCCAGGGCTACGTTTAGGTTTGCTCATGAATAGCGAACCCGGAGGGTCCAGTTGCATGTGGGGCTGCGTAAAGGCTCCCCTGGGGAGTTCTCTTGTACTCAAAGCCTTCCTTTGGTGACACTTTTGGATGGTCCAAAGGGGCTTGCAACGCGTTTTCTGGGGCCCGGGTTTTCAGTCTTCTCCCATGCCGGCTAGGGATATATTTAGGGTTGCTCGGAAAAATCGAACCCGAAGGGTCCAGTTGCATGTGGGGCTGCGTAAAGGCTCCCCTGGGGAGTTCTCTTGTACCCAAAGCCTTCCTTTGGGGGCACTTTTGGATGGGCGAAAAGGGCTCGCAACGCATTTCCTGGGGCCTGATTTTTCAGTCGTCTTCGATGCCGGCTAGGGCTATGTTTAGGAATGCTCGGAAACAGCGAACCCGGAGGGTCCAGTTGCATGTGGGGCTGCGTAAAGGCTCCCCTGGGGAGTTCTCTTGTACCCGATGTCGTCCTTTTGGGGCACATTTGGATGAGCGAAAAGGCCTCGGAACGCATTTCCTGGGGCCTGATTTTTCACTCGTCTCTGATGACGGCTAGGGCTACGTTTAGGTGTGCTCAGGAACAGCGAACCCCGAGGGTCCAGTTGCATGTGGGGCTGCGTTAAGGCTCCCCTGGGGAGTTCACTTGTACCCAAAGCCTTCTTTGGGGGCACATTTGGATGGGCGAAAAGCGCTCGTAACGCATTTCCTGGGGCCTGATTTTTCAGTCGTCTCTGATGACGGCTAGGGCTACATTTAGGTTTGCTCATGAACAGTGAACCCAGAGGGTAAAGTTGCATGTGGGGCTGCGTAAAGGCTCCCCTGGGGAGTTCACTTGTACCCAAAGCCTTCCTTTGGTGACACTTTTGGATGGTCCAAAGGGGCTTGCAACGCGTTTTCTGGGGCCCGGGTTTTCAGTCTTCTCCCATGCCGGCTAGTGATATATTTAGGATTGCTCGGAAAAATCGAACCCGGAGGGTCCAGTTGCATGTGGGGCTGCGTAAAGGCTCCCCTGGGGAGTTCACTTGTACCCAAAGCCTTCCTTTGGTGACACTTTTGGATGGTCCAAAGGGGCTTGCAACGCGTTTTCTGGGGCCCGGGTTTTCAGTCTTCTCCCATGCCGGCTAGTGATATATTTAGGATTGCTCGGAAAAATCGAACCCGGAGAGTCCAGTTGCATGTGGGGCTGCGTAAAGGCTCCCCTGGGGAGTTCACTTGTATCCAAAGCCTTCCTTTGGGGGCACTTTTGGATGGTCCAAACGGGCTCGCAACGCATTTCCTGGGGCCTGATTTTTCAGTCGTCATCGATGCCGGCTAGGGCTATGTTTAGGGATGCTTGGAAACAGCGAACCCAGAGGGTCCAGTTGCATGTGGGGCTGCGTAAAGGCTCCCCTGGGGAGTTCACTTGTACCCAAAGCCTTCCTTTGGGGGCACTTTTGGATGGGCGAAAAGGGCTCGCAACGCATTTCCTGGGGCCTGATTTTTCACTCGTCTTCGATGTCTGCTAGGGCTATGTTTAGGGATGCTCGGAAACAGCGAACCCGGAGGGTCCAGTTGCATGTGGGGCTGCGTAAAGGCTCCCCTGGGGAGTTCACTTGTACCCAAAGCCTTCTTTGGGGGCACTTTTGGATGGGCAAAAAGGCCTCGGAACGCATTTCCTGGGGCCTGATTTTTCACTCGTCTCCGATGTCGGCTAGGGCTATGTTTAGGGATGCTCGGAAACAGCGAACCCGGAGGGTCCAGTTGCATGTGGGGCTGCGTAAAGGCTCCCCTGGGGAGTTCACTTGTACCCAAAGCCTTCCTTTGGGGGAACTTTTGGATGGTCCAAAGGGGCTCGCAACGCGTTTTCTGGGGCCCGGGTTTTCAGTCTTCTCCCATGCCGGCTAGTGATATATTTAGGGTTGCTCGGAAAAATCGAACCCGAAGGATCCAGTTGCATGTGGGGCTGCGTAAAGGCTCCCCTGGGGAGTTCACTTGTATCCAAAGCCTTCCTTTGGGGGCACTTTTGGATGGTCCAAACGGGCTCGCAACGCATTTCCTGGGGCCTGATTTTTCAGTCGTCATCGATGCCGGCTAGGGCTATGTTTAGGGATGCTCGGAAACAGCGAACCCAGAGGGTCCAGTTGCATGTGGGGCTGCGTAAAGGCTCCCCTGGGGAGTTCACTTGTACCCAAAGCCTTCCTTTGGGGGCACTTTTGGATGGGCGAAAAGGGCTCGCAACGCATTTCCTGGGGCCTGATTTTTCAGTCGTCTTCGATGCCGGCTAGGGCTATGTTTAGGGATGCTCGGAAACAGCGAACCTGGAGGGTCCAGTTGCATGTGGGGCTGCGTAAAGGCTCCCCTGGGGAGTTCACTTGTACCCAAAGCCTTCCTTTGGGGGCACTTTTGGATGGGCAAAAAGGCCTCGGAACGCATTTCCTGGGGCCTGATTTTTCACTCGTCTCCGATGACGGCTAGGGCTATGTTTAGGGATGCTCGGAAACAGCGAACCCGGAGGGTCCAGTTGCATGTGGGGCTGCGTAAAGGCTCCCCTGGGGAGTTCACTTGTACCCAAAGCCTTCCTTTGGTGACACTTTTGGATGGTCCAAAGGGGCTTGAAACGCGTTTTCTGGGGCCCGGGTTTTCAGTCTTCTCCCATGCCGGCTAGGGATATATTTAGGGTTGCTCGGAAAAATCGAACCCGAAGGATCTAGTTGCATGTGGGGCTGCGTAAAGGCTCCCCTGGGGAGTTCACTTGTATCCAAAGCCTTCCTTTGGGGGCACTTTTGGATGGTCCAAACGGGCTCGCAACGCATTTCCTGGGGCCTGATTTTTCAGTCGTCATCGATGCCGGCTAGGGCTATGTTTAGGGATGCTCGGAAACAGCGAACCCAGAGGGTCCAGTTGCATGTGGGGCTGCGTAAAGGCTCCCCTGGGGAGTTCACTTGTACCCAAAGCCTTCCTTTGGGGGCACTTTTGGATGGGCGAAAAGGGATCGCAACGCATTTCCTGGGGCCTGATTTTTCACTCGTCTTCGATGCCTGCTAGGGCTATGTTTAGGGATGCTCGGAAACAGCGAACCTGGAGGGTCCAGTTGCATGTGGGGCTGCGTAAAGGCTCCCCTGGGGAGTTCACTTGTACCCAAAGCCTTCCTTTGGGGGCACTTTTGGATGGGCAAAAAGGCCTCGGAACGCATTTCCTGGGGCCTGATTTTTCACTCGTCTCCGATGTCGGCTAGGGCTATGTTTAGGGATGCTCGGAAACAGCGAACCCGGAGGGTCCAGTTGCATGTGGGGCTGCGTAAAGGCTCCCCTGGGGAGTTCACTTGTACCCAAAGCCTTCCTTTGGTGACACTTTTGGATGGTCCAAAGGGACTTGAAACGCGTTTTCTGTTGCCCGGGTTTTCAGTCTTCTCCCATGCCGGCTAGGGATATATTTAGGGTTGCTCGGAAAAATCGAACCCGAAGGATCCAGTTGCATGTGGGGCTGCGTAAAGGCTCCCCTGGGGAGTTCTCTTGTACCCAAAGCCTTCCTTTGGGGGCACTTTTGGATGGGCGAAAAGGGCTCGCAACGCATTTCCTGGGGCCTGATTTTTCAGTCGTCTCCGATGACGGCTAGGGCTATGTTTAGGGATGCTGGGAAACAGCGAACCCGGAGGGTCCAGTTGCATGTGGGGCTGCGTAAAGGCTCCCCTGGGGAGTTCTCTTGTACGCAAAGCCTTCCTTTGGGGGAACTTTTGGATGGTCCAAAGGGGCTTGCAACACATTTCCTGGGGCCTGATTTTTCAGTCGTCTCCGATGACGGCCAGGGCTACGTTTAGGTTTGCTCAGGAACAGCGAACCCGGAGGGTCCAGTTGCATGTGGGGCTGCGTAAAGGCTCCCCTGGGGAGTTCTCTTGTACTCAAAGCCTTCCTTTGGTGACACTTTTGGATGGTCCAAAGGGGCTTGAAACGCGTTTTCTGGGGCCCGGGTTTTCAGTCTTCTCCCATGCCGGCTAGGGATATATTTAGGGTTGCTCGGAAAAATCGAACCCAAAGGGTCCAGTTGCATGTGGGGCTGCGTAAAGGCTCCCCTGGGGAGTTCTCTTGTACCCAAAGCCTTCCTTTGGGGGCACTTTTGGATGGGCAAAAAGGGCTCGCAACGCATTTCCTGGGGCCTGATTTTTCAGTTGTCTTCGATGCCGGCTAGGGCTATGTTTAGGGATGCTCGGAAGCAGCGAACCCGGAGGGTCCAGTTGCATGTGGGGCTGCGTAAAGGCTCCCCTGGGGAGTTCTCTTGTACCCGATGTCGTCCTTTGGGGGCACATTTGGATGGGTGAAAAGGCCTCGGAACGCTTTTCTTGGGGCCTGATTTTTCACTCGTCTCCGATGACGGCTAGGGCTACGTTTAGGTTTGCTCAGGAACAGCGAACCCCGAGGGTCCAGTTGCATGTGGGGCTGCGTAAAGGGTCCCCTGGGGAGTTCACTTGTACCCAAAGCCTTCCTTTGGGGGCACATTTGGTTTGGCGAAAAGCGCTCGTAACGCATTTCCTGGGGCCTGATTTTTCAGTGGTCTCTGATGACGGCTAGGGCTACGTTTAGGTTTGCTCATGAACAGTGAACCCGGAGGGTCCAGTTGCATGTGGGGCTGCGTAAAGGCTCCCCTGGGGAGTTCACTTGTACCCAAAGCCTTCCTTTGGTGACACTTTTGGATGGTCCAAAGGGGCTTGCAACGCGTTTTCTGGGGCCCGGGTTTTCAGTCTTCTCCCATGCCGGCTAGTGATATATTTAGGATTGCTCGGAAAAATCGAACCCGGAGGGTCCAGTTGCATGTGGGGCTGCGTAAAGGCTCCCCTGGGGAGTTCACTTGTACCCAAAGCCTTCCTTTGGGGGCACATTTGAATGGGCGAAAAGGCTTCGGAACGCATTTCCTGGGGCCTGATTTTTCACTCGTCTCCGATGACGGCTAGGGCTACGTTTAGGTTTGCTCAGGAACAGCGAACCCGGAGGGTCCAGTTGCATGTGGGGCTGCGTAAAGGCTCCCCTGGGGAGTTCACTTGTACCCAAAGCCTTCCTTTGGGGGCACTTTTGTATGGTCCGAAGGGGCTCTAAACGCATTTCCTGGGGCCTGATTTTTCAGTGGTCTCTGATGACGGCTAGGGCTACGTTTAGGTTTGCTCAGGAACAGTGAACCCGGAGGGTCCAGTTGCATGTGGGGCTGCGTAAAGGCTCCCCTGGGGAGTTCACTTGTACCCAAAGCCTTCCTTTGGGGGCACTTTTGGATGGGCGAAAAGGGCTCGCAACGCATTTCCTGGGGCCTGATTTTTCAGTCGTCTCCGATGACGGCTGGGGCTACGTTTAGGTTTGCTCAGGAATATCGAACCCGGAGGGTCCAGTTGCATGTGGGGCTGCGTAAAGGCTCCCCTGGGGAGATCACTTGTACCCAAAGCCTTCCTTTGGGGGAACTTTTGGATGGTCCAAAGGGGCTCGCAACGCATTTCCTGGGGCCTGATTTTTCAGTCGTCTCCGATGACGGCTAGGGCTAAGTTTAGGTTTGCACATGAACGGCGAACCCGGAGGGTCCAGTTGCATGTGGGGCTGCGTAAAGGCTCCCCTGGGGAGTTCACTTGTACCCAAAGTCTTCCTTTGGGGGCACTTTTGGATGGACGAAAAGGGCTCGCAACGCATTTCCTGGGGTCTGATTTTTCAGTCGTCATCGATGCCGGCTAGGGCTATGTTTAGGGATGCTCGGAAACATCGAACCCGGAGGGTCCAGTTGCATGTGGGGCTGCGTAAAGGCTCCCCTGGGGAGTTCACTTGTACCCAAAGCCTTCCTTTGGGGGCACTTTTGGATGGGCGAAAAGGGCTTGCAACGCATTTCCTGGGGCCTGATTTTTCAGTCGTCATCGATGCCGGCTAGGGCTATGTTTAGGGATGCTCGGAAACAGCGAACCCGGAGGGTCCAGTTGCATGTGGGGCTGCGTAAAGGCTCCCCTGGGGAGTTCACTTGTACCCAAAGCCTTCCTTTGGGGGCACTTTTGGATGGGCGAAAAGGGCTCGGAACGCATTTCCTGGGGCCTGATTTTTCAGTCGTCTCCGATGACGGCTAGGGCTACGTTTAGGTTTGCTTAGGAACAGCGTACCCGAAGGGTCCAGTTGCATGTGGGGCTGCGTAAAGGCTCCCCTGGGGAGTTCACTTGTACCCAAAGCCTTCCTTTGGGGGCACTTTTGGATGGACGAAAAGGGCTCGCAACGCATTTCCTGGGGCCTGATTTTTCAGTCGTCTTCGATGCCGGCTAGGGCTATGTTTAGGGATGCTCGGAAACAGCGAACCCGGAGGGTCCAGTTGCATGTGGGGCTGCGTAAAGGCTCCCCTGGGGAGTTCTCTTGTACCCAAAGCCTTCCTTTGCGGGCACTTTTGGATGGTCCAAAGGGGCTCGCAACGCATTTCCTGGGGCCTGATTTTTCAGTCGTCTCCGATGAGGGCTAGTGCTACGTTTAGGTTTGCTCATGAACAGCGAACCCGGAGGGTCCAGTTGCATGTGGGGCTGCGTAAAGGCTCCCCTGGGAAGTTCTCTTGTACCCAAAGCCTTCCTTTGGGGGCACTTTTGGATGGGCGAAAAGGGCTCGCAACGCATTTCCTGGGGCCTGATTTTTCAGTCGTCTTCGATGCCGGCTAGGGCTATGTTTAGGGATGCTCGGAAACAGCGAACCCGGAGGGTCCAGTTGCATGAGGGGCTGCGTAAAGGCTCCCCTGGGGAGTTCACTTGTACCCAAAGCCTTCCTTTGGGGGCACTTTTGGATGGGCGAAAAGGCCTCGGAACGCATTTCCTGGGGCCTGATTTTTCAGTCGTCTTCGATGCCGGCTAGGGCTATGTTTAGGAATGCTCGGAAACAGCGAACCCGGAGGGTCCAGTTGCATGTGGGGCTGCGTAAAGGCTCCCCTGGGGAGTTCTCTTGTACCCGATGTCGTCCTTTGGGGGCACATTTGGATGGGCGAAAAGGCCTCGGAACGCATTTCCTGGGGCCTGATTTTTCACTCGTCTCCGATGACGGCTAGGGCTACGTTTAGGTGTGCTCAGGAACAGCGAACCCCGAGGGTCCAGTTGCATGTGGGGCTGCGTTAAGGCTCCCCTGGGGAGTTCACTTGTACCCAAAGCCTTCCTTTGGGGGCACATTTGGATGGGCGAAAAGCGCTCGTAACGCATTTCCTGGGGCCTGATTTTTCAGTGGTCTCTGATGACGGCTAGGGCTACGTTTAGGTTTGCTCATGAACAGTGAACCCGGATGGTCCAGTTGCATGTGGGGCTGCGTAAAGGCTCCCCTGGGGAGTTCACTTGTACCCAAAGCCTTCCTTTGGTGACACTTTTGGATGGTCCAAAGGGGCTTGCAACGCGTTTTCTGGGGCCCGGGTTTTCAGTCTTCTCCCATGCCGGCTAGTGATATATTTAGGATTGCTCGGAAAAATCGAACCCGGAGGGTCCAGTTGCATGTGGGGCTGCGTAAAGGCTCCCCTGGGGAGTTCACTTGTACCCAAAGCCTTCCTTTGGGGGCACTTTTGGATGGTCCAAACGGGCTCGCAACGCATTTCCTGGGGCCTGATTTTTCAGTCGCCATCGATGCCGGCTAGGGATATGTTTAGGGTTGCTCGGAAACAGCGAACCCGGAGGGTTCAGTCGCATGTGGGGCTGCGTAAAGGCTCCCCTGGGGAGTTCACTTGTACCCAAAGCCTTCCTTTGGGGGCACTTTTGGATGGTCCAAAGGGGCTCGCAACGCATTTCCTGGGGCCTTATTTTTCACTCGTCTTCGATGCCCGCTAGTGCTATGTTTAGGGATGCTCGGAAACAGCGAACCTGGAGGGTCCAGTTGCATGTGGGGCTGCGTAAAGGCTCCCCTGGGGAGTTCACTTGTACCCAAGGCCTTCCTTTGGGGGCACTTTTTGATGGGCGAAAAGGGCTCGCAACGCATTTCCTGGGGCCTGATTTTTCACTCGTCTCCGATGCCGGCTAGGGCTATGTTTAGGGATGCTCGGAAACAGCGAACCCCAAGGGTCCAGTTGCATGTGGGGCTGCATAAAGGCTCCCCTGGGGAGTTCACTTGTACCCAAAGCCTTCCTTTGGGGGCACTTTTGGATGGGCGAAAAAGTGCTCGGAACGCATTTCCTGGGGCCTGATTTTTCAGTGGTCTCTGATGACGGCTAGGGCTACGTTTAGGTTTGCTCAGGAACAGTGAACACGGAGGGTCCAGTTGCATGTGGGGCTGCGTAAAGGCTCCCCTGGGGAGATCACTTGTACCCAAAGCCTTCCTTTGGGGGAACTTTTGGATGGTCCAAAGGGGCTCGCAACGCATTTCCTGGGGCCTGATTTTTCAGTCGTCTCCGATGACGGCTAGGGCTAAGTTTAGGTTTGCACATGAACGGCGAACCCGGAGGGTCCAGTTGCATGTGGGGCTGCGTAAAGGCTCCCCTGGGGAGTTCACTTGTACCCAAAGTCTTCCTTTGGGGGCACTTTTGGATGGACGAAAAGGGCTCGCAACGCATTTCCTGGGGTCTGATTTTTCAGTCGTCATCGATGCCGGCTAGGGCTATGTTTAGGGATGCTCGGAAACATCGAACCCGGAGGGTCCAGTTGCATGTGGGGCTGCGTAAAGGCTCCCCTGGGGAGTTCACTTGTACCCAAAGCCTTCCTTTGGGGGCACTTTTGGATGGGCGAAAAGGGCTTGCAACGCATTTCCTGGGGCCTGATTTTTCAGTCGTCATCGATGCCGGCTAGGGCTATGTTTAGGGATGCTCGGAAACAGCGAACCCGGAGGGTCCAGTTGCATGTGGGGCTGCGTAAAGGCTCCCCTGGGGAGTTCACTTGTACCCAAAGCCTTCCTTTGGGGGCACTTTTGGATGGGCGAAAAGGGCTCGGAACGCATTTCCTGGGGCCTGATTTTTCAGTCGTCTCCGATGACGGCTAGGGCTACGTTTAGGTTTGCTTAGGAACAGCGTACCCGAAGGGTCCAGTTGCATGTGGGGCTGCGTAAAGGCTCCCCTGGGGAGTTCACTTGTACCCAAAGCCTTCCTTTGGGGGCACTTTTGGATGGACGAAAAGGGCTCGCAACGCATTTCCTGGGGCCTGATTTTTCAGTCGTCTTCGATGCCGGCTAGGGCTATGTTTAGGGATGCTCGGAAACAGCGAACCCGGAGGGTCCAGTTGCATGTGGGGCTGCGTAAAGGCTCCCCTGGGGAGTTCTCTTGTACCCAAAGCCTTCCTTTGCGGGCACTTTTGGATGGTCCAAAGGGGCTCGCAACGCATTTCCTGGGGCCTGATTTTTCAGTCGTCTCCGATGAGGGCTAGTGCTACGTTTAGGTTTGCTCATGAACAGCGAACCCGGAGGGTCCAGTTGCATGTGGGGCTGCGTAAAGGCTCCCCTGGGAAGTTCTCTTGTACCCAAAGCCTTCCTTTGGGGGCACTTTTGGATGGGCGAAAAGGGCTCGCAACGCATTTCCTGGGGCCTGATTTTTCAGTCGTCTTCGATGCCGGCTAGGGCTATGTTTAGGGATGCTCGGAAACAGCGAACCCGGAGGGTCCAGTTGCATGAGGGGCTGCGTAAAGGCTCCCCTGGGGAGTTCACTTGTACCCAAAGCCTTCCTTTGGGGGCACTTTTGGATGGGCGAAAAGGCCTCGGAACGCATTTCCTGGGGCCTGATTTTTCAGTCGTATTCGATGCCGGCTAGGGCTATGTTTAGGAATGCTCGGAAACAGCGAACCCGGAGGGTCCAGTTGCATGAGGGGCTGCGTAAAGGCTCCCCTGGGGAGTTCACTTGTACCCAAAGCCTTCCTTTGGGGGCACTTTTGGATGGGCGAAAAGGGCTCGCAACGCATTTCCTGGGGCCTGATTTTTCAGTCGTCTTCGATGCCGGCTAGGGCTATGTTTAGGGATGCTCGGAAACAGCGAACCCAGAGGGTCCAGTTGCATGAGGGGCTGCGTAAAGGCTCCCCTGGGGAGTTCACTTGTACCCAAAGCCTTCCTTTGGGGGCACATTTGGATGGGCGAAAAGCGCTCGTAACGCATTTCCTGGGGCCTGATTTTTCAGTGGTCTCTGATGACGGCTAGGGCTACGTTTAGGTTTGCTCATGAACAGTGAACCCGGATGGTCCAGTTGCATGTGGGGCTGCGTAAAGGCTCCCCTGGGGAGTTCACTTGTACCCAAAGCCTTCCTTTGGTGACACTTTTGGATGGTCCAAAGGGGCTTGCAACGCGTTTTCTGGGGCCCGGGTTTTCAGTCTTCTCCCATGCCGGCTAGTGATATATTTAGGATTGCTCGGAAAAATCGAACCCGGAGGGTCCAGTTGCATGTGGGGCTGCGTAAAGGCTCCCCTGGGGAGTTCACTTGTACCCAAAGCCTTCCTTTGGGGGCACTTTTGGATGGTCCAAACGGGCTCGCAACGCATTTCCTGGGGCCTGATTTTTCAGTCGCCATCGATGCCGGCTAGGGATATGTTTAGGGTTGCTCGGAAACAGCGAACCCGGAGGGTTCAGTCGCATGTGGGGCTGCGTAAAGGCTCCCCTGGGGAGTTCACTTGTACCCAAAGCCTTCCTTTGGGGGCACTTTTGGATGGTCCAAAGGGGCTCGCAACGCATTTCCTGGGGCCTTATTTTTCACTCGTCTTCGATGCCCGCTAGTGCTATGTTTAGGGATGCTCGGAAACAGCGAACCTGGAGGGTCCAGTTGCATGTGGGGCTGCGTAAAGGCTCCCCTGGGGAGTTCACTTGTACCCAAGGCCTTCCTTTGGGGGCACTTTTTGATGGGCGAAAAGGGCTCGCAACGCATTTCCTGGGGCCTGATTTTTCACTCGTCTCCGATGCCGGCTAGGGCTATGTTTAGGGATGCTCGGAAACAGCGAACCCCAAGGGTCCAGTTGCATGTGGGGCTGCATAAAGGCTCCCCTGGGGAGTTCACTTGTACCCAAAGCCTTCCTTTGGGGGCACTTTTGGATGGGCGAAAAAGTGCTCGGAACGCATTTCCTGGGGCCTGATTTTTCAGTGGTCTCTGATGACGGCTAGGGCTACGTTTAGGTTTGCTCAGGAACAGTGAACCCGGAGGGTCCAGTTGCATGTGGGGCTGCGTAAAGGCTCCCCTGGGGAGTTCACTTGTACCCAAAGCCTTCCTTTGGGGGAACTTTTGGATGGTCCGAAGGGGCTCGCAACGCATTTCCTGGGGCCTGATTTTTCACTCGTCTCCGATGACGGCTAGGGCTATGTTTAGGGATGCTCGGAAACAGCGAACCTGGAGGGTCCAGTTGCATGTGGGGCTGCGTAAAGGCTCCCCTGGGGAGTTCTCTTGTACCCAAAGCCTTCCTTTGGTGACACTTTTGGATGGTCCAAAGGGGCTTGTAACGCGTTTTCTGGGGCCCGGGTTTTCAGTCTTCTCCCATGCCGGCTAGTGATATATTTAGGATTGCTCGGAAAAATCGAACCCGGAGAGTCCAGTTGCATGTGGGGCTGCGTAAAGGCTCCCCTGGGGAGTTCACTTGTACCCAAAGCCTTCCTTTGGGGGCACTTTTGGATGGTCCAAACGGGCTCGCAACGCATTTCCTGGGGCCTCATTTTTCAGTCGTCATCGATGCAGGCTAGGGCTATGTTTAGGGATGCTCGGAAACAGCGAACCCAGAGGGTCCAGTTGCATGTGGGGCTGCGTAAAGGCTCCCTTGGGGAGTTCACTTGTACCCAAAGCCTTCCTTTGGGGGCACTTTTGGATGGGCGAAAAGGGCTCGCAACGCATTTCCTGGGGCCTGATTTTTCACTCGTCTTCGATGCCTGCTAGGGCTATGTTTAGGGATGCTCGGAAACAGCGAACCTGGAGGGTCCAGTTGCATGTGGGGCTGCGTAAAGGCTCCCCTGGGGAGTTCACTTGTACCCAAAGCCTTCCTTTGGGGGCACTTTTGGATGGGCAAAAAGACCTCGGAACGCATTTCCTGGGGCCTGATTTTTCACTCGTCTCCGATGACGGCTAGGGCTATGTTTAGGGATGCTCGGAAACAGCGAACCCGGAGGGTCCAGTTGCATGTGGGGCTGCGTAAAGGCTCCCCTGGGGAGTTCTCTTGTACCCAAAGCCTTCCTTTGGTGACACTTTTGGATGGTCCAAAGGGGCTTGCAACGCATTTTCTGGGGCCCGGGTTTTCAGTCTTCTCCCATGCCGGCTAGGGATATATTTAGGGTTGCTCGGAAAAATCGAACCCGAAGGATCCAGTTGCATGTGGGGCTGCGTAAAGGCTCCCCTGGGGAGTTCTCTTGTACCCAAAGCCTTCCTTTGGGGGCACTTTTGGATGGGCGAAAAGGGCTCGCAACGCATTTCCTGGGGCCTGATTTTTCAGTCGTCTCCGATGACGGCTAGGGCTATGTTTAGGGATGCTGGGAAACAGCGAACCCGGAGGGTCCAGTTGCATGTGGGGCTGCGTAAAGGCTCCCCTGGGGAGTTCTCTTGTACGCAAAGCCTTCCTTTGGGGGAACTTTTGGATGGTCCAAAGGGGCTTGCAACGCATTTCCTGGGGCCTGAGTTTTCAGTCGTCTCCGATGACGGCCAGGGCTACGTTTAGGTTTGCTCAGGAACAGCGAACCCGGAGGGTCCAGTTGCATGTGGGGCTGCGTAAAGGCTCCCCTGGGGAGTTCTCTTGTACTCAAAGCCTTCCTTTGGTGACACTTTTGGATGGTCCAAAGGGGCTTGAAACGCGTTTTCTGGGGCCCGGGTTTTCAGTCTTCTCCCATGCCGGCTAGGGATATATTTAGGGTTGCTCGGAAAAATCGAACCCAAAGGGTCCAGTTGCATGTGGGGCTGCGTAAAGGCTCCCCTGGGGAGTTCTCTTGTACCCAAAGCCTTCCTTTGGGGGCAATTTTGAATGGGCGAAAAGGGCTCGCAACGCATTTCCTGGGGCCTGATTTTTCAGTCATCTTCGATGCCGGCTAGGGCTATGTTTAGGGATGCTCGGAAGCAGCGAACCCGGAGGGTCCAGTTGCATGTGGGGCTGCGTAAAGGCTCCCCTGGGGAGTTCTCTTGTACCCGATGTCGTCCTTTGGGGGCACATTTGGATGGGCGAAAAGGCCTCGGAACGCTTTTCTTGGGGCCTGATTTTTCACTCGTCTCCGATGACGGCTAGGGCTACGTTTAGGTTTGCTCAGGAACAGCGAACCCCGAGGGTCCAGTTGCATGTGGGGCTGCGTAAAGGCTCCCCTGGGGAGATCACTTGTACCCAAAGCCTTCCTTTGGTGACACTTTTGGATGGTGTAAAGGGGATTGCAACGCGTTTTCTGGGGCCCGGGTTTTCAGTATTCTCCCATGCCGGCTAGTGATATATTTAGGATTGCTCGGAAAAATCGAACCCGGAGGGTCCAGTTGCATGTGGGGCTGCGTAAAGGCTCCCCTGGGGAGTTCACTTGTACCCAAAGCCTTCCTTTGGGGGCACATTTGGATGGGCGAAAAGGCCTCGGAACGCATTTCCTGGGGCCTGATTTTTCAGTGGTCTCTGATGACGGCTAGGGATACGTTTAGGTTTGCTCAGGAACAGTGAACCCGGAGGGTCCAGTTGAATGTGGGGCTGCGTAAAGGCTCCCCTGTGGAGTTCACTTGTACCCAAAGCCTTCCTTTGGGGGCACTTTTGGATGGACGAAAAGGGCTCGCAACGCATTTCCTGGGGCCTGATTTTTCAGTCGTCTCCGATGACGGCTAGGGCTACGTTTAGGTTTGCTCAGGAACATCGAACCCGGAGGGTCCAGTTGCATGTGGGGCTGCGTAAAGGCTCCCCTGGGGAGTTCACTTGTACCCAAAGTCTTCCTTTGGGGGCACTTTTGGATGGACGAAAAGGGCTCGCAACGCATTTCCTGGGGTCTGATTTTTCAGTCGTCATCGATGCCGGCTAGGGCTATGTTTAGGGATGCTCGGAAACATCGAACCCGGAGGGTCGAGTTGCATGTGGGGCTGCGTAAAGGCTCCCCTGGGGAGTTCACTTGTACCCAAAGCCTTCCTTTGGGGGCACTTTTGGATGGGCGAAAAGGGCTCGGAACGCATTTCCTGGGGCCTGATTTTTCAGTCGTCTTCGATGACGGCTAGGGCTATGTTTAGGGATTCTCTGAAACAGCGAACCCGGAGGGTCCAGTTGCATGTGGGGCTGCGTAAAGGCTCCCCTGGGGAGTTCTCTTGTACCCAAAGCCTTCCTTTGGTGATACTTTTGGATGGTCCAAAGGGGCTTGCAACGCGTTTTCTGGGGCGCGGGTTTTCAGTCTTCTCCCATGCCGGCTAGTGTTATATTTAGGTTTACCCGGAAAAATCGAACCCGGAGGGTCGAGTTGCATGTGGGGCTGCGTAAAGGCTCCCCTGGGGAGTTCACTTGTACCCAAAGCCTTTCTCTGGGGGCACTTTTGGATGGGCGAAAAGGGCTCGGAACGCATTTCCTGGGGCCTGATTTTTCACTCGTCTCCGATGACGGCTAGGTCTACGTTTAGGTTTGCTCAGGAACAGCGAACCCGGAGGGTCCAGTTGCATGTGGGGCTGCGTAAAGGCTCCCCTGGGGAGTTCACTTGTACCCAAAGCCTTCCTTTGGGGGCACTTTTGGATGGGCGAAAAGGACTCGGAACGCATTTCCTGGGGCCTGATTTTTCAGTCGTCATCGATGCCGGCTAGGGATATGTTTAGGGATGCTCGGAAACAGCGAACCCGGAGGGTCCAGTTGCATGTGGGGCTGCGTAAAGGCTCCCCTGGGGAGTTCACTTGTACCCAAAGCCTTCCTTTGGGGGCACTTTTGGATGGACGAAAAGGGCTCGCAACGCATTTCCTGGGGCCTGATTTTTCAGTCGTCTCCGATGACGGCTAGGGCTACGTTTAGGTTTGCTCAGGAACATCGAACCCGGAGGGTCCAGTTGCATGTGGGGCTGCGTAAAGGCTCCCCTGGGGAGTTCACTTGTACCCAAAGTCTTCCTTTGGGGGCACTTTTGGATGGACAAAAAGGGCTCGCAACGCATTTCCTGGGGTCTGATTTTTCAGTCGTCATCGATGCCGGCTAGGGCTATGTTTAGGGATGCTCGGAAACATCGAACCCGGAGGGTCCAGTTGCATGTGGGGCTGCGTAAAGGCTCCCCTGGGGAGTTCACTTGTACCCAAAGCCTTCCTTTGGGGGCACTTTTGGATGGGCGAAAAGGGCTCGGAACGCATTTCCTGGGGCCTGATTTTTCAGTCGTCTTCGATGACGGCTAGGGCTATGTTTAGGGATTCTCTGAAACAGCGAACCCGGAGGGTCCAGTTGCATGTGGGGCTGCGTAAAGGCTCCCCTGGGGAGTTCTCTTGTACCCAAAGCCTTCCTTTGCGGGCACTTTTGGATGGTCCAAAGGGGCTCGCAACGCATTTCCTGGGGCCTGATTTTTCACTCGTCTCCGATGATGGCTAGTGCTACGTTTAGGTTTGCTCATGAACAGCGAACCCGGAGGGTCCAGTTGCATGTGGGGCTGCGTAAAGGCTCCCCTGGGAAGTTCTCTTGTACCCAAAGCCTTCCTTTGGGGGCACTTTTGGATGGGCGAAAAGGGCTCGCAACGCATTTCCTGGGGCCTGATTTTTCAGTCGTCTTCGATGCCGGCTAGGGCTATGTTTAGGGATGCTCGGAAACAGCGAACCCGGAGGGTCCAGTTGCATGTGGGGCTGCGTAAAGGCTCCCCTGGGGAGTTCACTTGTACCCAAAGCCTTCCTTTGGTGATACTTTTGGATGGTCCAAAGGGGCTTGCAACGCGTTTTCTGGGGCGCGGGTTTTCAGTCTTCTCCCATGCCGGCTAGTGTTATATTTAGGTTTACCCGGAAAAATCGAACCCGGAGGGTCGAGTTGCATGTGGGGCTGCGTAAAGGCTCCCCTGGGGAGTTCACTTGTACCCAAAGCCTTTCTCTGGGGGCACTTTTGGATGGGCGAAAAGGGCTCGGAACGCATTTCCTGGGGCCTGATTTTTCACTCGTCTCCGATGACGACTAGGTCTACGTTTAGGTTTGCTCAGGAACAGCGAACCCGGAGGGTCCAGTTGCATGTGGGGCTGCGTAAAGGCTCCCCTGGGGAGTTCACTTGTACCCAAAGCCTTCCTTTGGGGGCACTTTTGGATGGGCGAAAAGGACTCGGAACGCATTTCCTGGGGCCTGATTTTTCAGTCGTCATCGATGCCGGCTAGGGATATGTTTAGGGATGCTCGGAAACAGCGAACCCGGAGGGTCCAGTTGCATGTGGGGCTGCGTAAAGGCTCCCCTGGGGAGTTCACTTGTACCCAAAGCCTTCCTTTGGGGGCACTTTTGGATGGGCGAAAAGGGCTCGCAACGCATTTCCTGGGGCCTGATTTTTCACTCGTCTCCGATGCCGTCTAGGACTATGTTTAGGGATGCTCGGAAACAGCGAACCCGGAGGGTCCAGTTGCATGTGGGGCTGCGTAAATGCTCCCCTGGGGAGTTCACTTGTACCCAAAGCCTTCTTTTGGTGACACTTTTGGATGGTCCAAAGGGGCTCGCAACGCATTTCCTGGGGCCTGATTTTTCACTTGTCCCCTATGACGGCTAGGGATACGTTTAGGTTTGCTTAGGAACAGCGTACCCGAAGGGTCCAGTTGCATGTGGGGCTGCGTAAAGGCTCCCCTGGGGAGTTCACTTGTACCCAAAGCCTTCCTTTGGGGGCACTTTTGGATGGACGAAAAGGGCTCGCAACGCGTAATCTGGGGTCCGGGTTTTCAGTCTTCTCCCATGCCGGCTAGGGATATATTTAGGGTTGCTCGGAAAAATCGAACCCGAAGATTCCAGTTGCATGTGGGGCTGCGTAAAGGCTCCCCTGGGGAGTTCACTTGTACCCAAAGCCTTCCTTTGGGGGCACTTTTGGATGGACGAAAAGGGCTCGCAACGCATTTCCTGGGGCCTGATTTTTCAGTCGTCTTCCATGCCGGCTAGGGCTATGTTTAGGGATTCTCTAGAAACAGCGAACCCGGAGAGTCCAGTTGCATGTGGGGCTGCGTAAAGGCTCCCCTGGGGAGTTCTCTTGTACCCGAAGCCTTCCTTTGGTGACACTTTTGGATGGTCCAAAGGGGCTTGCAACGCGTATTCTGGGGCCCGGGTTTTCAGTCTTCTCCCATGCCGGCTAGGGATATATTTAGGGTTGCTCGGAAAAATCGAACCCGAAGGTTCCAGTTGCATGTGGGGCTGCGTAAAGGCTCCCCTGGGGAGTTCACTTGTACCCAAAGCCTTCCTTTGGGGGCACTTTTGGATGGACGAAAAGGGCTCGCAACGCTTTTCCTGGGGCCTGATTTTTCAGTCGTCTTCGATGCCGGATAAAGATATGTTTAGGGATGCTCGGAAACAGCGAACCCGGAGGGTCCAGTTGCATGTGGGGCTGCGTAAAGGCTCCCCTGGGAAGTTCTCTTGTACCCAAAGTCTTCCTTTGGGGGCACTTTTGGATGGGCGAAAAGGCCTCGGAACGCATTTCCTGGGGCCTGATTTTTCAGTCGTCTCCGATGACGGCTAGGGCTACGTTTAGGTTTGCTCAGGAACAGCGAACACGGAGGGTCCAGTTGCATGTGGGGCTGCGTAAAGGCTCCCCTGGGGAGTTCACTTGTACCCAAAGCCTTCCTTTGGGGGAACTTTTGGATGGTCCAAAGGGGCTCGCAACGCATTTCCTGGGGCCTGATTTTTCAGTCGTCTCCGATGACGGCTAGGGCTATGTTTAGGTTTGCTTAGGAACAGCGAACCCGGAGGGTCCAGTTGCATGTGGGGCTGCGTAAAGGCTCCCCTGGGGAGTTCTCTTGTACCCAAAGCCTTCCTTTGCGGGCACTTTTGGATGGTCCAAAGGGGCTCGCATCGCATTTCCTGGCGCCTGATTTTTCAGTCGTCTCCGATGATGGCTAGTGCTACGTTTAGGTTTGCTCATGAAAAGCGAACCCGGAGGGTCCAGTTGCATGTGGGGCTGCGTAAAGGCTCCCCTGGGAAGTTCTCTTGTACCCAAAGCCTTCCTTTGGGGGCACTTTTGGATGGGCGAAAAGGGCTCGCAACGCATTTCCTGGGGCCTGATTTTTCAGTCGTCTTCTATGCCGGCTAGGGCTATGTTTAGGGATGCTCGGAAACAGCGAACCCGGAGGGTCCAGTTGCATGTGGGGCTGCGTAAAGGCTCCCCTGGGGAGTTCACTTGTACCCAAAGCCTTTCTTTGGGGGCACTTTTGGATGGGCAAAAAGGGCTCGTAACGCATTTCCTGGGGCCTGATTTTTCACTCATCTCCGATGACGACTAGGGCTACGTTTAGGTTTGCTCAGGAACAGCGAACCCGGAGGGTCCAGTTGCATGTGGGGCTGCGTAAAGGCTCCCCTGGGGAGTTCTCTTGTACCCAAAGCCTTCCTTTGGGGGAACTTTTGGATGGTCCGAAGGGGCTCGCAGCGCATTTCCTGGGGCCTGATTTTTCACTTGTCTCCGATGACGGCTAGGGCTATGTTTAGGTTTGCTTAGGAACAGCGAACCCGGAGGGTCCAGTTGCATGTGGGGCTGCGTTAAGGCTCCCCTGGGGAGTTCACTTGTACCCAAAACCTTCCTTTGGTGATACTTTTGGATGGTCCAAAGGGGCTTGCAACGCGTTTTCTGGGGCCCGGGTTTTCAGTCTTCTCCCAAGCTGGCTAGGCATATATATTTAGGATTGCTCGGAAAAATCGAACCCGGAGGGTCCAGTTGCATGTGGGGCTGCGTAAAGGCTCCCCTGGGGAGTTCACTTGTATCCAAAGCCTTCCTTTGGGGGCACTTTTGGATGGGCGAAAAGGGCTCGTAACGCATTTCCTGGGGCGTGATTTTTCAGTCATCTTCGATGCCGGCTAGGGCTATGTTTAGGGATGCTTGGAAACAGCGAACCCGGAGGGTCGCATGTGGGGCTGCGTAAAGGCTCCCCTGGGGAGTTCACTTGTACCCAAAGCCTTCCTTTGGGGGCATTTTTGGATGGTCCAAAGGGGCTCGCAACGCATTTTCTGGGGCCTGATTTTTCAGTCGTCATCGATGCCGGCTAGGGCTATGTTTAGGGATGCTTGGAAACAGCGAACCCGGAGGGTCCAGTCGCATGTGGGGCTGCGTAAAGCTCCCCTGGGGAGTTCACTTGTACCCAAAGCCTTCCTTTGGAGGCACTTTTGGATGGTCCAAAGGGGCTTGCAACGCGTTTTCTGGGGTCCGGGTTTTCAGTCTTCTCCCATGCCGGCTAGTGATATATTTAGGTTTGCTCGGAAAAATCGAACCCGGAGGGTCCAGTTGCATGTGGGGCTGCGTAAAGGCTCCCCTGGGGAGTTCACTTGTATCCAAAGCCTTCCTTTGGGGGCACTTTTGGATGGGCGAAAAGGGCTCGTAACGCATTTCCTGGGGCGTGATTTTTCAGTCATCTTCGATGCCGGCTAGGGCTATGTTTAGGGATGCTTGGAAACAGCGAACCCGGAGGGTCCAGTCGCATGTGGGGCTGCGTAAAGGCTCCCCTGGGGAGTTCACTTGTACCCAAAGCCTTCCTTTGGGGGCACTTTTGGATGGTCCAAAGGGGCTCGCAACGCATTTTCTGGGGCCTGATTTTTCAGTCGTCATCGATGCCGGCTAGGGCTATGTTTAGGGATGCTTGGAAACAGCGAACCCGGAGGGTCCAGTCGCATGTGGGGCTGCGTAAAGGCTCCCCTGGGGAGTTCACTTGTACCCAAAGCCTTCCTTTGGGGGCACTTTTGGATGGTCCAAAGGGGCTCGCAACGCATTTTCTGGGGCCTGATTTTTCAGTCGTCATCGATGCCGGCTAGGGCTATGTTTAGGGATGCTTGGAAACAGCGAACCCGGAGGGTCCAGTCGCATGTGGGGCTGCGTAAAGGCTCCCCTGGGGAGTTCACTTGTACCCAAAGCCTTCCTTTGGGGGCACTTTTGGATGGACGAAAAGGGCTCGCAACGCATTTCCTGGGGCCTGATTTTTCAGTCGTCTTCGATGCCGGCTAGGGCTATGTTTAGGGATGCTCGGAAACAGCGAACCCGGAGGGTCCAGTTGCATGTGGGGCTGCGTAAAGGCTCCCCTGGGGAGTTCACTTGTACCCAAAGCCTTCCTTTGGGGGCACTTTTGGATGGACGAAAAGGGCTCGCAACGCATTTCCTGGGGCCTGATTTTTCAGTCGTCATCGATGCCGGCTTGGGCTATGTTTAGGGATGCTCGGAAACAGCGAACCCGGAGGGTCCAGTTGCATGTGGGGCTGCGTAAAGGCTCCCCTGGGGAGTTCACTTGTATCCAAAGCCTTCCTTTGGGGGCACTTTTGGATGGTCCAAACGGGCTCGCAACGCATTTTCTGGGGCCTGATTTTTCAGTCGTCATCGATGCCGGCTAGGGCTATGTTTAGGGATGCTTGGAAACAGCGAACCCGGAGGGTCGAGTTGCATGTGGGGCTGCGTAAAGGCTCCCCTGGGGAGTTCACTTGTACCCAAAGCCTTCCTTTGGGGGCACTTTTGGATGGGCGAAAAGGGCTCGAAACGCATTTCCTGGGGCCTGATTTTTCACTCGTCTCCAATGACGGCTAGGGATATGTTTAGGGATGCTCGGAAACAGCGAACCCGGAGAGTCCAGTTGCATGTGGGGCTGCGTAAAGGCTCCCCTGGGGAGTTTACTTGTACCCAAAGCCTTCCTTTGGGGGAACTTTTGGATGGTCCGAAGGGGTTCGCAACGCATTTCCTGGGGCCTGATTTTTCACTTGTCTCCGATGACGGCTAGGGCTATGTTTAGGTTTGCTTAGGAACAGCGAACCCGGAGGGTCCAGTTGCATGTGGGGCTGCGTTAAGGCTCCCCTGGGGAGTTCACTTGTACCCAAAACCTTCCTTTGGTGATACTTTTGGATGGTCCAAAGGGGCTTGCAACGCGTTTTCTGGGGCCCGGGTTTTCAGTCTTCTCCCAAGCTGGGTAGGCATATATATTTAGGATTGCTCGGAAAAATCGAACCCGGAGAGTCCAGTTGCATGTGGGGCTGCGTAAAGGCTCCCCTGGGGAGTTCACTTGTATCCAAAGCCTTCCTTTGGGGGCACTTTTGGATGGGCGAAAAGGGCTCGTAACGCATTTCCTGGGGCGTGATTTTTCAGTCATCTTCGATGCCGGCTAGGGCTATGTTTAGGGATGCTTGGAAACAGCGAACCCGGAGGGTCCAGTCGCATGTGGGGCTGCGTAAAGGCTCCCCTGGGGAGTTCACTTGTACCCAAAGCCTTCCTTTGGGGGCACTTTTGGATGGTCCAAAGGGGCTCGCAACGCATTTTCTGGGGCCTGATTTTTCAGTCGTCATCGATGCCGGCTAGGGCTATGTTTAGGGATGCTTGGAAACAGCGAACCCGGAGGGTCCAGTCGCATGTGGGGCTGCGTAAAGGCTCCCCTGGGGAGTTCTCTTGTACCCAAAGCCTTCCTTTGGGGGCACTTTTGGATGGACGAAAAGGGCTCGCAACGCATTTCCTGGGGCCTGATTTTTCAGTCGTCTTCGATGCCGGCTAGGGCTATGTTTAGGGATGCTCGGAAACAGCGAACCCGGAGGGTCCAGTTGCATGTGGGGCTGCGTAAAGGCTCCCCTGGGGAGTTCACTTGTACCCAAAGCCTTCCTTTGGGGGCACTTTTGGATGGGCGAAAAGGGCTCGGAACGCATTTCCTGGGGCCTGATTTTTCAGTCGTCATCGATGCCGGCTTGGGCTATGTTTAGGGATGCTCGGAAACAGCGAACCCGAAGGGTCCAGTTGCATGTGGGGCTGCATAAAGGCTCCCCTGGGGAGTTCACTTGTATCCAAAGCCTTCCTTTGGGGGCACTTTTGGATGGGCGAAAAGGGCTCGGAACGCATTTCCTGGGGCCTGATTTTTCATTCGTCTTCGATGCCGGCTAGGGCTATGTTTAGGGATGCTTGGAAACAGCGAACCCGGAGGGTCCAGTCGCATGTGGGGCTGCGTAAAGTCTCCCCTGGGGAGTTCACTTGTACCCAAAGCCTTCCTTTGGGGGCACTTTTGGATGGTCCAAAGGGGCTTGCAACGCATTTCCTGGGGCCTGATTTTTCAGTCGTCATCGATGCCTGCTAGGGCTATGTTTAGGGATGCTTGGAAACAGCGAACCCGGAGGGTCCAGTCGCATGTGGGGCTGCGTAAAGGCTCCCCTGGGGAGTTCAATTGTACCCAAAGCCTTCCTTTGGGGGCACTTTTGGATGGACGAAAAGGGCTCGCAACGCATTTCCTGGGGCCTGATTTTTCAGTCGTCTTCTATGCCGGCTAGGGCTATGTTTAGGGATGCTCGGAAACAGCGAACCCGGAGGGTCCAGTTGCATGTGGGGCTGCGTAAAGGCTCCCCTGGGGAGATCACTTGTACCCAAAGCCTTCCTTTGGGGGCACTTTTGGATGGGCGAAAAGGGCTCGCAACGCATTTCCTGGGGCCTGATTTTTCAGTCGTCTTCGATGCCGGCTAGGGCTATGTTTAGGGATGCTCGGAAACAGCGAACCCGGAGGGTCCAGTTGCATGTGGGGCTGCGTAAAGGCTCCCCTGGGGAGTTCACTTGTACCCAAAGCCTTCCTTTGGGGGCACTTTTGGATGGGCGAAAAGGGCTCGAAACGCATTTCCTGGGGCCTGATTTTTCACTCGTCTCCAATGACGGCTAGGGCTATGTTTAGGGATGCTCGGAAACAGCGAACCCAGAGGGTCCAGTTGCATGTGGGGCTGCGTAAAGGCTCCCCTGGGGAGTTCACTTGTACCCAAAGCCTTCCTTTGGGGGAACTTTTGGATGGTCCGAAGGGGCTCGCAACGCATTTCCTGGGGCCAGATTTTTCACTCGTCTCCGATGACGGCTAGGGCTATGTTTAGGTTTGCTTAGGAACAGCGAACCCGGAGGGTCCAGTTGCATGTGGGGCTGCGTAAAGGCTCCCCTGGGGAGTTCACTTGTATCCAAAGCCTTCCTTTGGGGGCACTTTTGGATGGTCCAAAGGGGCTCGCAACGCATTTTCTGGGGCCTGATTTTTCATTCGTCATCGATGCCGGCTAGGGCTATGTTTAGGGATGCTCGGAAACAGCGAACCCGGAGGGTCCAGTCGCATGTGGGGCTGCGTAAAGGCTCCCCTGGGGAGTTCACTTGTACCCAAAGCCTTCCTTTGGGGGCACTTTTGGATGGACAAAAAGGGCTCGCAACGCATTTCCTGGGGCCTGATTTTTCATTCGTCTTCGATGCCGGCTAGGGCTATGTTTAGGGATGCTCGGAAACAGCGAACCCGGAGGGTCCAGTTGCATGTGGGGCTGCGTAAAGGCTCCCCTGGGGAGTTCACTTGTACCCAAAGCCTTCCTTTGGGGGCACTTTTGGATGGTCCAAAGGGGCTCGCAACGCATTTTCTTGGGCCTGATTTTTCAGTCGTCTTCGATGCCGGCTAGGGCTATGTTTAGGGATGCTCGGAAACAGCGAACCCGGAGGGTCCAGTTGCATGTGGGGCTGCGTAAAGGCTCCCCTGGGGAGTTCACTTGTACCCAAAGCCTTCCTTTGGGGGCACTTTTGGATGGATGAAAAGGGCTCGCAACACATTTCCTGGGGCCTGATTTTTCAGTCGTCTTCGATGCCGGCTAGGGCTATGTTTAGGGATGCTCGGAAACAGCGAACCCGGAGGGTCCAGTTGCATGTGGGGCTGCGTAAAGGCTCCCCTGGGGAGTTCTCTTGTACCCAAAGCCTTCCTTTGGGGGCACTTTTGGATGGACGAAAAGGGCTCGCAACGCATTTCCTGGGGCCTGATTTTTCATTCGTCTTCGATGCCGGCTAGGGCTATGTTTAGGGATGCTCGGAAACAGCGAACCCGAAGGGTCCAGTTGCATGTGGTGCTGCGTAAAGGCTCCCCTGGGGAGTTCATTTGTACCCAAAGCCTTCCTTTGGGGGCACTTTTGGATGGGCGAAAAGGGCTCGGAACGCATTTCCTGTGGCCTGATTTTTCACTTGTCTCTGATGACGGCTAGGGCTACGTTTAGGTTACGTCAGGAACAGCGAACCTGGAGGGTCCAGTTGCATGTGGGGCTGCGTAAAGGCTCCCCTGGGGAGATCACTTGTACCAAAAGCCTTCCTTTGGTGACACTTTTGGATGGTCCAAAGGGGCTTGCAACGCGTTTTCTGGGGCCCGGGTTTTCAGTCTTCTCCCAAGCCGGCTAGGGATATATTTAGGATTGCTCGGAAAAATCGAACCCGAAGGGTCCAGTTGCATGTGGGGCTGCGTAAACGCTCCCCTGGGGAGTTCACTTGTACCCAAAGCCTTCCTTTGGGGGAACTTTTGGATGGTCCGAAGGGGCTCGCAACGCATTTCCTGGGTCCTGATTTTTCAGTTGTCTCCGATGACGGCTAGGGCTATGTTTAGGTTTGCTTAGGAACAGCGAACCCGGAGGGTCCAGTTGCATGTGGGGCTGCGTTAAGGCTCCCCTGGGGAGTTCACTTGTATCCAAAGCCTTCCTTTGGGGGCACTTTTGGATGGATGAAAAGGGCTCGCAACGCATTTTCTGGGGCCTGATTTTTCAGTCGTCATCGATGCCGGCTAGGGCTATGTTTAGGGATGCTTGGAAACAGCGAACCCGGAGGGTCCAGTTGCATGTGGGGCTGCGTAAAGGCTCCCCTGGGGAGATCACTTGTAACCAAAGCCTTCCTTTGTGGGCACTTTTGGATGGTCCAAAGGGGCTCGCAACGCATTTCCTGGGGCCTGATTTTTCAGTCGTCTCCGATGACGGCTAGGGCTACGTTTAGGTTTGCTCATGAACAGCGAACCCGGAGGGTCCAGTTGCATGTGGGGCTGCGTAAAGGCTCCCCTGGGGAGTTCACTTGTACCCAAAACCTTCCTTTGGTGATACTTTTGGATGGACCAAAGGGGCTTGCAACGCGTTTTCTGGGGCCCGGGTTTTCAGTCTCCTCCCAAGCTGGCAAGGGATATATTTAGGATTGCTCGGAAAAATCGAACGCGGAGGGTCCAGTTGCATGTGGGGCTGCGTAAAGGCTCCCCTGGGGAGTTCACTTGTATCCAAAGCCTTCCTTTGGGGGCACTTTTGGATGGTCCAAAGGGGCTCGCAACGCATTTTCTTGGGCCTGATTTTTCAGTCGTCTTCGATGCCGGCTAGGGCTATGTTTAGGGATGCTCGGAAACAGCGAACCCGGAGGGTCCAGTTGCATGTGGGGCTGCGTAAAGGCTCCCCTGGGGAGTTCACTTGTACCCAAAGCCTTCCTTTGGGGGCACTTTTGGATGGATGAAAAGGGCTCGCAACACATTTCCTGGGGCCTGATTTTTCAGTCGTCTTCGATGCCGGCTAGGGCTATGTTTAGGGATGCTCGGAAACAGCGAACCCGGAGGGTCCAGTTGCATGTGGGGCTGCGTAAAGGCTCCCCTGGGGAGTTCTCTTGTACCCAAAGCCTTCCTTTGGGGGCACTTTTGGATTGACGAAAAGGGCTCGCAACGCATTTCCTGGGGCCTGATTTTTCATTCGTCTTCGATGCCGGCTAGGGCTATGTTTAGGGATGCTCGGAAACAGCGAACCCGAAGGGTCCAGTTGCATGTGGTGCTGCGTAAAGGCTCCCCTGGGGAGTTCATTTGTACCCAAAGCCTTCCTTTGGGGGCACTTTTGGATGGGCGAAAAGGGCTCGGAACGCATTTCCTGTGGCCTGATTTTTCACTTGTCTCTGATGACGGCTAGGGCTACGTTTAGGTTACGTCAGGAACAGCGAACCTGGAGGGTCCAGTTGCATGTGGGGCTGCGTAAAGGCTCCCCTGGGGAGATCACTTGTACCCAAAGCCTTCCTTTGGTGACACTTTTGGATGGTCCAAAGGGGCTTGCAACGCGTTTTCTGGGGCCCGGGTTTTCAGTCTTCTCCCATGCCGGCTAGGGATATATTTAGGATTGCTCGGAAAAATCGAACCCGAAGGGTCCAGTTGCATGTGGGGCTGCGTAAAGTCTCCCCTGGGGAGTTCACTTGTACCCAAAGCCTTCCTTTGGGGGAACTTTTGGATGGTCCGAAGGGGCTCGCAACGCATTTCCTGGGTCCTGATTTTTCAGTTGTCTCCGATGACGGCTAGGGCTATGTTTAGGTTTGCTTAGGAACAGCGAACCCGGAGGGTCCAGTTGCATGTGGGGCTGCGTTAAGGCTCCCCTGGGGAGTTCACTTGTATCCAAAGCCTTCCTTTGGGGGCACTTTTGGATGGATGAAAAGGGCTCGCAACGCATTTTCTGGGGCCTGATTTTTCAGTCGTCATCGATGCCGGCTAGGGCTATGTTTAGGGATGCTTGGAAACAGCGAACCCGGAGGGTCCAGTTGCATGTGGGGCTGCGTAAAGGCTCCCCTGGGGAGTTCTCTTGTACCCAAAGCCTTCCTTTGGGGGCACTTTTGGATGGACGAAAAGGGCTCGCAACGCATTTCCTGGGGCCTGATTTTTCATTCGTCTTCGATGCCGGCTAGGGCTATGTTTAGGGATGCTCGGAAACAGCGAACCCGAAGGGTCCAGTTGCATGTGGTGCTGCGTAAAGGCTCCCCTGGGGAGTTCATTTGTACCCAAAGCCTTCCTTTGGGGGCACTTTTGGATGGGCGAAAAGGGCTCGGAACGCATTTCCTGTGGCCTGATTTTTCACTTGTCTCTGATGACGGCTAGGGCTACGTTTAGGTTACGTCAGGAACAGCGAACCTGGAGGGTCCAGTTGCATGTGGGGCTGCGTAAAGGCTCCCCTGGGGAGATCACTTGTACCCAAAGCCTTCCTTTGGTGACACTTTTGGATGGTCCAAAGGGGCTTGCAACGCGTTTTCTGGGGCCCGGGTTTTCAGTCTTCTCCCAAGCCGGCTAGGGATATATTTAGGATTGCTCGGAAAAATCGAACCCGAAGGGTCCAGTTGCATGTGGGGCTGCGTAAAGGCTCCCCTGGGGAGTTCACTTGTACCCAAAGCCTTCCTTTGGGGGAACTTTTGGATGGTCCGAAGGGGCTCGCAACGCATTTCCTGGGTCCTGATTTTTCAGTTGTCTCCGATGACAGCTAGGGCTATGTTTAGGTTTGCTTAGGAACAGCGAACCCGGAGGGTCCAGTTGCATGTGGGGCTGCGTTAAGGCTCCCCTGGGGAGATCACTTGTAACCAAAGCCTTACTTTGCGGGCACTTTTGGATGGTCCAAAGGGGATCGCAACGCATTTCCTGGGCCTGATTTTTCAGTCGTCTCCGATGACGGCTAGGGTTACGTTTAGGTTTTCTCAGGAACAGCGAACCCGGAGGGTCCAGTTGCATGTGGGGCTGCGTAAAGGCTCCCCTGGGGAGTGCACTTGTACCCAAAACCTTCCTTTGGTGATACTTTTGGATGGTCCAAAGGGGCTTGCAATGCGTTATCTGGGGCCCGGGTTTTCAGTCTTCTCCCAAGCCGGCTAGGGATATATTTAGGATTGCTCGGAAAAATCGAACCCGAAGGGTCCAGTTGCATGTGGGGCTGCGTAAAGGCTCCCCTGGGGAGTTCACTTGTACCCAAAGCCTTCCTTTGGGGGCACTTTTGGATGGTCCAAAGGGGCTTGCAACGCATTTCCTGGGGCCTGATTTTTCAGTCGTCATCGATGCCGGCTAGGGCTATGTTTAGGGATGCTCGGAAACAGCGAACCCGGAGGGTCCAGTTGCATGTGGGGCTGCGTAAAGGCTCCCCTGGGGAGTTCACTTGTACCCAAAGCCTTCCTTTGGGGGCACTTTTGGATGGACGAAAAGGGCTCGCAACGCATTTCCTGGGGCCTGATTTTTCATTCGTCTTCGATGCCGTCTAGGTCTATGTTTAGGGATGCTCGGAAACCGAGAACCCGGAGGGTCCAGTTGCATGTGGGGCTGCGTAAAGGCTCCCCTGGGGAGTTCACTTGTACCCAAAGCCTTACTTTGGGGCACTTTTGGATGGGAGAAAAGGGCTCGCAACGCATTTCCTGGCGCCTGATTTTTCACTTGTCTCCGATGACGGCTAGGGCTATGTTTAGGTTTGCTTAGGAACAGCGAACCCGGAGGGTCCAGTTGCATGTGGGGCTGCGTAAAGGCTCCCCTGGGGAGATCACTTGTACCCAAAGCCTTCCTTTGGGGGAACTTTTGGATGGTCCAAAGGGGCTCGCAACGCATTTCCTGGGGCCTGATTTTTCAGTCGTCTCCGATGACGGCTAGGGCTACGTTTAGGTTTGCTCATGAACAGCGAACCCGGAGGGTCCAGTTGCATGTGGGGCTGCGTAAAGGCTCCCCTGGGGAGTTCACTTGTACCCAAAGTCTTCGTTTGGGGGCACTTTTGGATGGACGAAAAGGGCTCGCAACGCATTTCCTGGGGTCTGATTTTTCAGTCGATTTCGATGCCGGCTAGGGCTATGTTTAGGGATGCTCGGAAACAGCGAACCCGGAGGGTCCAGTTGCATGTGGGGCTGCGTAAAGGCTCCCCTGGGGAGTTCACTTGTACCCAAAGCCTTCCTTTGGGGGAACTTTTGGATGGTCCAAAGGGGCTCGCAACGCATTTCCTAGGGCCTGATTTTTCACTTGTCTCCGATGACGGCTAGGGCTACGTTTAGGTTTGCTTAGGAACAGCGTACCCGAAGGGTCCAGTTGCATGTGGGGCTGCGTAAAGGCTCCCCTGGGGAGTTCACTTGTACCCAAAGCCTTACTTTGGGGGCACTTTTGGATGGACGAAAAGGGCTCGCAACGCATTTACTGGGGCCTGATTTTTCAGTCGTCATCGATGTGGCTAGGGCTATGTTTAGGGATGCTCGGAAACAGCGAACCCGGAGGGTCCAGTTGCATGTGGGGCTGCGTAAAGGCTCCCCTGGGGAGTTCTCTTGTACCCAAAGCCTTCCTTTGGTGACACTTCTGGATGGTCCAAAGGGGCTTGCAACGCATATTCTGGGGCCCGGGTTTTCAGTCTTCTCCCATGCCGGCTAGGGATATATTTAGAGTTGTTCGAAAAATCGGACCCGAAGGTTCCAGTTGCATGTGGGGCTGCGTAAAGGCTCCCCTGGGGAGTTCACTTGTACCCAAAGCCTTCCTTTGGGGGCACTTTTGGATGGACGAAAAGGGCTCGCAACGCATTTCCTGGGGCCTGATTTTTCAGTCGTCTTCGATGCCGGCTAGGGCTATGTTTAGGGATGCTCGGAAACAGCGAACCCGAAGGGTCCAGTTGCATGTGGGGCTGCGTAAAGGCTCCCCTGGGGAGTTCTCTTGTACCCAAAGCCTTCCTTTGGGGGCACTTTTGGATGGGCGAAAAGGGCTCGTAACGCATTTCCTGGGGCCTGATTTTTCAGTCGTCATCGATGCCGGCTAGGGCTAGGTTTAGGGATGCTCGGAAACAGCGATCCCGAAGGGTCCAGTTGCATGTGGGGCTGCGTAAAGGCTCCCCTGGGGAGTTCACTTGTACCCAAAGCCTTTCTTTGGGGGCACTTTTGGATGGGCGAAAAGGGCTCGGAACTCATTTCCTGGGGCCTGATTTTTCACTCGTCTCCGATGCCGGCTACGGCTACGTTTACTTTTGCTCATGAACAGCGAACCCGAAGGGTCCAGTTGCATGTGGAGCTGTGTAAAGGCTCCCCTGGGAAGTTCTCTTGTACCCAAAGCCTTCCTTTGGGGGCACTTTTGGATGGGCGAAAAGGGCTCGCAACGCATTTCCTGGGGCCTGATTTTTCAGTCGTCTTCTATGCCGGCTAGGGCTATGTTTAGGGATGCTCAGGAACAGCGAACCCGGAGGGTCCAATTGCATGTGGGGCTGCGTAAAGGCTCCCCTGGGGAGTTCACTTGTACCCAAAGCCTTCCTTTGGGGGAACTTTTGGATGGTCCGAAGGGGCTCGCAACGCATTTCCTGGGGCCTGATTTTTCACTCATCTCCTAAGACGGCTAGGGCTATGTTTAGGTTTGCTCAGGAACAGCGAACCCGGAGGGTCCAATTGCATGTGGGGCTGCGTAAAGGCTCCCCTGGGGAGTTCACTTGTACCCAAAGCCTTCCTTTGGGGGAACTTTTGGATGGTCCGAAGGGGCTCGTAACGCATTTCCTGGGGCCTGATTTTTCAGTCGTCATCGATGTGGCTAGGGCTATGTTTAGGGATGCTCAGAAACAGCGAACCCGGAGGATCCAGTTGCATGTGGGGCTGCGAAAAGGCTCCCCTGGGGAGTTCACTTGTACCCAAAGCCTTCCTTTGGGGGCACTTTTGGATGGACGAAAAGGGCTCGCAACGCATTTCCTGGGGCCTGATTTTTCAGTCGTCTCCGATGACGGCCAGGGCTACGTTTAGGTTTGCTCATGAACAGCGAACCCGGAGGGTCCAGTTGCATGTGGGGCTGCGTAAAGGCTCCCCTGGGGAGTTCTCTTGTACCCAAAGCCTTCCTTTGGTGACACTTTTGGATGGTCCAAAGGGGCTTGCAACGCGTTTTCTGGGGCTCGGGTTTTCAGTTTTCTCCCATGCCGGCTAGGGATATATTTAGGGTTGCTCGGAAAAATCGAACCCGAAGGGTCCAGTTGCATGTGGGGCTGCGTAAAGGCTCCCCTGGGGAGTTCTCTTGTACCCAAAGCCTTCCTTTGGGGGCACTTTTGGATGGGCGAAAAGGGCTCGCAACGCATTTCCTGGGGCTTGATTTTTCATTCGTCTTCGATGCCGGCTAGGGCTATGTTTAGGGATGCTCGGAAACAGCGAACCCGGAGGGTCCAGTTGCATGTGGGGCTGCATAAAGGCTCCCCTGGGGAGTTCACTTGTACCCAAAGCCTTCCTTTGGTGATACTTTTGGATGGTCCAAAGGGGCTTGCAACGCGTTTTCTGGGGCCCGGGTTTTCAGTCATCTCCCATGCCGGCTAGTGATATATTTAGGTTTACACGGAAAAATCGAACCCGGAGGGTCCAGTTGCATGTGGGGCTGCGTAAAGGCTCCCCTGGGGAGTTCTCTTGTACCCAAAGTCTTCCTTTGGGGGCACTTTTGCATGGGCGAAAAGGCCTCGGAACGCATTTCCTGGGGCCTGATTTTTCAGTCGTCTCCGATGACGGCTAGGGCTACGTTTAGGTTTGCTCAGGAACAGCGAACCCGGAGGGTCAAGTTGCATGTGGGGCTGCGTAAAGGCTCCCCTGCGGAGTTCACTTGTACCGAAAGCCTTCCTTTGGGGGCACTTTTGGATGGACGAAAAGGGCTCGCAACGCATTTCCTGGGGCCTGATTTTTCAGTCGTCTTCGATGCCGGCTAGGGCTATGTTTAGGGATGCTCGGAAACAGCGAACCCGAAGGGTCCAGTTGCATGTGGTGCTGCGTAAAGGCTCCCCTGGGGAGTTCATTTGTACCCAAAGCCTTCCTTTGGGGGCACTTTTGGATGGGCGAAAAGGGCTCGCAACGCATTTCCTGGGGCCTGATTTTTCACTCGTCTCCGATGACGGCTAGGGCTATGTTTAGGGATGCTCGGAAACAGCGAACCCGGAGGGTCCAGTTGCATGTGGGGCTGCGTAAAGGCTCCCCTGGGGAGTTCACTTGTACCCAAAGCATTCCTTTGGGGGCACTTTTAGATGGGCGAAAAGGGCTCGCAACGCATTTCCTGGGGCCTGATTTTTCACTCGTCTCCGAGGACGGCTAGGGCTATGTTTAGGGATGCTCAGAAACAGTGAACCCGGAGGGTCCAGTTGCATGTGGGGCTGCGTAAAGGCTCCCCTGGGGAGTTCACTTGTGCCCAAAGTCTTCCTTTGGGGGCACATTTGGATGGGCGAAAAGGCCTCGGAATGCATTTCCTGTGGCCTGATTTTTCACTCGTCTCCGATGACGGCTAGGGATACGTTTAGGTTTGCTCAGGAACAGCGAACCCGGAGGGTCCAGTTGCATGTGGGGCTGCGTAAAGGCTCCCCTGGGGAGTTCACTTGTACCCAAAGCCTTCCTTTGGTGACACTTTTGGATGGTCCAAAGGGGCTTGCAACGCGTTTTCTGGGGCCCGGGTTTTCAGTCTTCTCCCATGCCGGCTAGTGATATATTTAGGTTTACCCGGAAAAATCGAACCCGGAGGGTCCAGTTGCATGTGGGACTGTGTAAAGGCTCCCCTGGGGAGTTCACTTGTACCCAAAACCTTCCTTTGGGGGCACTTTTGGATGGACGAAAAGGGCTCGCAACGCATTTCCTGGGGTCTGATTTTTCAGACGACTTCGATGCCGGCTAGGGCTATGTTTAGGTTTGCTCAGGAACAGCGAACCCGAAGGTTCCAGTTGCATGTGGGGCTGCGTAAAGGCTCCCCTGGGGAGTTCACTTGTACCCAAAGCCTTCCTTTGGGGGCACTTTTGGATGGTCCAAAGGGGCTCGCAACGCATTTCCTGTGGCCTGATTTTTCACTCGTCATCGATGCCGGCTAGGGCTATGTTTAGGGATGCTCGGAAACAGCGAACACGGAGGGTCCAGTTGCATGTGGGGCTGCGTAAAGGCTCCCCTGGGGAGTTCACTTGTACCCAAAGCCTTTCTCTGGGGGCACTTTTGGATGGGCGAAAAGGGCTCGGAACGCATTTCCTGGGGCCTGATTTTTCACTCATCTCCGATGACGACTAGGGCTACGTTTAGGTTTGCTCAGGAACAGCGAACCCGGAGGGTCCAGTTGCATGTGGGGCTGCGTAAAGGCTCCCCTGGGGAGTTCACTTGTACCCAAAGCCTTCCTTTGGGGGAACTTTTGGATGGTCCGAAGGGGCTCGCAACGCATTTCCTGGGGCCTGATTTTTCACTCATCTCCTAAGACGGCTAGGGCTATGTTTAGGTTTGCTCAGGAACAGCGAACCCGGAGGGTCCAATTGCATGTGGGGCTGCGTAAAGGCTCCCCTGGGGAGTTCACTTGTATCCAAAGCCTTCCTTTGGGGGAACTTTTGGATGGTCCGAAGGGGCTCGTAACGCATTTCCTGGGGCCTGATTTTTCAGTCGTCATCGATGTGGCTAGGGCTATGTTTAGGGATGCTCAGAAACAGCGAACCCGGAGGATCCAGTTGCATGTGGGGCTGCGAAAAGGCTCCCCTGGGGAGTTCACTTGTACCCAAAGCCTTCCTTTGGGGGCACTTTTGGATGGACGAAAAGGGCTCGCAACGCATTTCCTGGGGCCTGATTTTTCAGTCGTCTCCGATGACGGCCAGGGCTACGTTTAGGTTTGCTCATGAACAGCGAACCCGGAGGGTCCAGTTGCATGTGGGGCTGCGTAAAGGCTCCCCTGGGGAGTTCTCTTGTACCCAAAGCCTTCCTTTGGTGACACTTTTGGATGGTCCAAAGGGGCTTGCAACGCGTTTTCTGGGGCTCGGGTTTTCAGTTTTCTCCCATGCCGGCTAGGGATATATTTAGGGTTGCTCGGAAAAATCGAACCCGAAGGGTCCAGTTGCATGTGGGGCTGCGTAAAGGCTCCCCTGGGGAGTTCTCTTGTACCCAAAGCCTTCCTTTGGGGGCACTTTTGGATGGGCGAAAAGGGCTCGCAACGCATTTCCTGGGGCTTGATTTTTCATTCGTCTTCGATGCCGGCTAGGGCTATGTTTAGGGATGCTCGGAAACAGCGAACCCGGAGGGTCCAGTTGCATGTGGGGCTGCATAAAGGCTCCCCTGGGGAGTTCACTTGTACCCAAAGCCTTCCTTTGGTGATACTTTTGGATGGTCCAAAGGGGCTTGCAACGCGTTTTCTGGGGCCCGGGTTTTCAGTCATCTCCCATGCCGGCTAGTGATATATTTAGGTTTACACGGAAAAATCGAACCCGGAGGGTCCAGTTGCATGTGGGGCTGCGTAAAGGCTCCCCTGGGGAGTTCTCTTGTACCCAAAGTCTTCCTTTGGGGGCACTTTTGCATGGGCGAAAAGGCCTCGGAACGCATTTCCTGGGGCCTGATTTTTCAGTCGTCTCCGATGACGGCTAGGGCTACGTTTAGGTTTGCTCAGGAACAGCGAACCCGGAGGGTCAAGTTGCATGTGGGGCTGCGTAAAGGCTCCCCTGCGGAGTTCACTTGTACCGAAAGCCTTCCTTTGGGGGCACTTTTGGATGGACGAAAAGGGCTCGCAACGCATTTCCTGGGGCCTGATTTTTCAGTCGTCTTCGATGCCGGCTAGGGCTATGTTTAGGGATGCTCGGAAACAGCGAACCCGAAGGGTCCAGTTGCATGTGGTGCTGCGTAAAGGCTCCCCTGGGGAGTTCATTTGTACCCAAAGCCTTCCTTTGGGGGCACTTTTGGATGGGCGAAAAGGGCTCGCAACGCATTTCCTGGGGCCTGATTTTTCACTCGTCTCCGATGACGGCTAGGGCTATGTTTAGGGATGCTCGGAAACAGCGAACCCGGAGGGTCCAGTTGCATGTGGGGCTGCGTAAAGGCTCCCCTGGGGAGTTCACTTGTACCCAAAGCATTCCTTTGGGGGCACTTTTAGATGGGCGAAAAGGGCTCGCAACGCATTTCCTGGGGCCTGATTTTTCACTCGTCTCCGAGGACGGCTAGGGCTATGTTTAGGGATGCTCAGAAACAGTGAACCCGGAGGGTCCAGTTGCATGTGGGGCTGCGTAAAGGCTCCCCTGGGGAGTTCACTTGTGCCCAAAGTCTTCCTTTGGGGGCACATTTGGATGGGCGAAAAGGCCTCGGAATGCATTTCCTGTGGCCTGATTTTTCACTCGTCTCCGATGACGGCTAGGGATACGTTTAGGTTTGCTCAGGAACAGCGAACCCGGAGGGTCCAGTTGCATGTGGGGCTGCGTAAAGGCTCCCCTGGGGAGTTCACTTGTACCCAAAGCCTTCCTTTGGTGACACTTTTGGATGGTCCAAAGGGGCTTGCAACGCGTTTTCTGGGGCCCGGGTTTTCAGTCTTCTCCCATGCCGGCTAGTGATATATTTAGGTTTACCCGGAAAAATCGAACCCGGAGGGTCCAGTTGCATGTGGGACTGTGTAAAGGCTCCCCTGGGGAGTTCACTTGTACCCAAAACCTTCCTTTGGGGGCACTTTTGGATGGACGAAAAGGGCTCGCAACGCATTTCCTGGGGTCTGATTTTTCAGACGACTTCGATGCCGGCTAGGGCTATGTTTAGGTTTGCTCAGGAACAGCGAACCCGAAGGTTCCAGTTGCATGTGGGGCTGCGTAAAGGCTCCCCTGGGGAGTTCACTTGTACCCAAAGCCTTCCTTTGGGGGCACTTTTGGATGGTCCAAAGGGGCTCGCAACGCATTTCCTGTGGCCTGATTTTTCACTCGTCATCGATGCCGGCTAGGGCTATGTTTAGGGATGCTCGGAAACAGCGAACACGGAGGGTCCAGTTGCATGTGGGGCTGCGTAAAGGCTCCCCTGGGGAGTTCACTTGTACCCAAAGCCTTTCTCTGGGGGCACTTTTGGATGGGCGAAAAGGGCTCGGAACGCATTTCCTGGGGCCTGATTTTTCACTCATCTCCGATGACGACTAGGGCTACGTTTAGGTTTGCTCAGGAACAGCGAACCCGGAGGGTCCAGTTGCATGTGGGGCTGCGTAAAGGCTCCCCTGGGGAGTTCACTTGTACCCAAAGCCTTCCTTTTAGGGAACTTTTGGATGGTCCGAAGGGGCTCGCAACGCATTTCCTGGGGCCTGATTTTTCACTCATCTCCTAAGACGGCTAGGGCTATTTTTAGGTTTGCTCAGGAACAGCAAACCCGGATGGTCCAATTGCATGTGGGGCTGCGTAAAGGCTCCCCTGGGGAGTTCACTTGTACCCAAAGCCTTCCTTTGGGGGAACTTTTGGATGGACGAAAAGGGCTCGTAACACATTTCCTGGGGCCTGATTTTTCAGTCGTCTCCGATGACGGCCAGGGCTACGTTTAGGTTTGCTCATGAACAGCGAACCCGGAGGGTCCAGTTGCATGTGGGGCTGCGTAAAGGCTCCCCTGGGGAGTTCTCTTGTACCCAAAGCCTTCCTTTGGTGACACTTTTGGATGGTCCAAAGGGGCTTGCAACGCGTTTTCTGGGGCTCGGGTTTTCAGTTTTCTCCCATGCCGGCTAGGGATATATTTAGGGTTGCTCGGAAAAATCGAACCCGAAGGGTCCAGTTGCATGTGGGGCTGCGTAAAGGCTCCCCTGGGGAGTTCTCTTGTACCCAAAGCCTTCCTTTGGGGGCACTTTTGGATGGGCGAAAAGGGCTCGCAACGCATTTCCTGGGGCTTGATTTTTCATTCGTCTTCGATGCCGGCTAGGGCTATGTTTAGGGATGCTCGGAAACAGCGAACCCGGAGGGTCCAGTTGCATGTGGGGCTGCATAAAGGCTCCCCTGGGGAGTTCACTTGTACCCAAAGCCTTCCTTTGGTGATACTTTTGGATGGTCCAAAGGGGCTTGCAACGCGTTTTCTGGGGCCCGGGTTTTCAGTCATCTCCCATGCCGGCTAGTGATATATTTAGGTTTACACGGAAAAATCGAACCCGGAGGGTCCAGTTGCATGTGGGGCTGCGTAAAGGCTCCCCTGGGGAGTTCTCTTGTACCCAAAGTCTTCCTTTGGGGGCACTTTTGCATGGGCGAAAAGGCCTCGGAACGCATTTCCTGGGGCCTGATTTTTCAGTCGTCTCCGATGACGGCTAGGGCTACGTTTAGGTTTGCTCAGGAACAGCGAACCCGGAGGGTCAAGTTGCATGTGGGGCTGCGTAAAGGCTCCCCTGCGGAGTTCACTTGTACCGAAAGCCTTCCTTTGGGGGCACTTTTGGATGGACGAAAAGGGCTCGCAACGCATTTCCTGGGGCCTGATTTTTCAGTCGTCTTCGATGCCGGCTAGGGCTATGTTTAGGGATGCTCGGAAACAGCGAACCCGAAGGGTCCAGTTGCATGTGGTGCTGCGTAAAGGCTCCCCTGGGGAGTTCATTTGTACCCAAAGCCTTCCTTTGGGGGCACTTTTGGATGGGCGAAAAGGGCTCGGAACGCATTTCCTGTGGCCTGATTTTTCACTCGTCTCCGATGACGGCTAGGGCTATGTTTAGGGATGCTCGGAAACAGCGAACCCGGAGGGTCCAGTTGCATGTGGGGCTGCGTAAAGGCTCCCCTGGGGAGTTCACTTGTACCCAAAGCCTTCCTTTGGGGGCACTTTTAGATGGGCGAAAAGGGCTCGCAACGCATTTCCTGGGGCCTGATTTTTCACTCGTCTCCGAGGACGGCTAGGGCTATGTTTAGGGATGCTCAGAAACAGTGAACCCGGAGGGTCCAGTTGCATGTGGGGCTGCGTAAAGGCTCCCCTGGGGAGTTCACTTGTGCCCAAAGTCTTCCTTTGGGGGCACATTTGGATGGGCGAAAAGGCCTCGGAATGCATTTCCTGTGGCCTGATTTTTCACTCGTCTCCGATGACGGCTAGGGATACGTTTAGGTTTGCTCAGGAACAGCGAACCCGGAGGGTCCAGTTGCATGTGGGGCTGCGTAAAGGCTCCCCTGGGGAGTTCACTTGTACCCAAAGCCTTCCTTTGGTGACACTTTTGGATGGTCCAAAGGGGCTCGCAATGCATTTCCTGGGGCCTGATTTTTCACTCGTCTTCGATGACGGCTAGGGCTATGTTTAGGGATGCTCAGAAACAGCGAACCCGGAGGGTCCAGTTGCATGTGGGGCTGCGTAAAGGCTCCCCTGGGGAGTTCTCTTGTACCCAAAGCCTTGCTTTGGGGGCACTTTTGGATGGGCGAAAAGGGCTCGCAACCCATTTCCTGGGGTTTGATTTTTCAGTCGTCTTCTATGCCGGCTAGGGCTATGTTTAGGTTTGCTCAGGAACAGCGAACCCGAAGGGTCGAGTTGCATGTGGGGCTGCGTAAAGGCTCCCCTGGGGAGTTCACTTGTACCCAAAGCCTTCCTTTGGTGACACTTTTGGATGGTCCAAAGGGGCTTGCAACGCGTTTTCTGGGGCCCGGGTTTTCAGTCTTCTCCCATGCCGGCTAGTGATATATTTAGGGTTGCTCGGAAAAATTGAACCCGGAGGGTCCAGTTGCATGTGGGGCTGCGTAAAGGCTCCCCTGGGGAGTTCACTTGTACCCAAAGCCTTCCTTTGGGGGCACTTTTGGATGGGCGAAAAGGGCTCGGAACGCATTTCCTGGGGCCTGATTTTTCATTCGTCTTCGATGCCGGCTAGGGCTATGTTTAGGGATGCTCGGAAACAGCGAACCCGAAGGGTCCAGTTGCATGTGGGGCTGCGTAAAGGCTCCCCTGGGGAGTTCTCTTGTACCCAAAGCCTTCTTTTGGGGGCACTTTTGGATGGGCGAAAAGGGCTCGGAACGCATTTCCTGTGGCCTGATTTTTCACTTGTCTCTGATGACGGCTAGGGCTACGTTTAGGTTACGTCAGGAACAGCGAACCTGGAGGGTCCAGTTGCATGTGGGGCTGCGTAAAGGCTCCCCTGGGGAGATCACTTGTACCCAAAGCCTTCCTTTGGTGACACTTTTGGATGGTCCAAAGGGGCTTGCAACGCGTTTTCTGGGGCCCGGGTTTTCAGTCTTCTCCCAAGCCGGCTAGGGATATATTTAGGATTGCTCGGAAAAATCGAACCCGAAGGGTCCAGTTGCATGTGGGGCTGCGTAAAGGCTCCCCTGGGGAGTTCACTTGTACCCAAAGCCTTCCTTTGGTGACACTTTTGGATGGTCCAAAGGGGCTTGCAACGCGTTTTCTGGGGCCCGGGTTTTCAGTCTTCTCCCATGCCGGCTAGTGATATATTTAGGGTTGCTCGGAAAAATTGAACCCGGAGGGTCCAGTTGCATGTGGGGCTGCGTAAAGGCTCCCCTGGGGAGTTCACTTGTACCCAAAGCCTTCCTTTGGGGGCACTTTTGGATGGGCGAAAAGGGCTCGGAACGCATTTCCTGGGGCCTGATTTTTCATTCGTCTTCGATGCCGGCTAGGGCTATGTTTAGGGATGCTCGGAAACAGCGAACCCGAAGGGTCCAGTTGCATGTGGGGCTGCGTAAAGGCTCCCCTGGGGAGTTCTCTTGTACCCAAAGCCTTCTTTTGGGGGCACTTTTGGATGGGCGAAAAGGGCTCGGAACGCATTTCCTGTGGCCTGATTTTTCACTTGTCTCTGATGACGGCTAGGGCTACGTTTAGGTTACGTCAGGAACAGCGAACCTGGAGGGTCCAGTTGCATGTGGGGCTGCGTAAAGGCTCCCCTGGGGAGATCACTTGTACCCAAAGCCTTCCTTTGGTGACACTTTTGGATGGTCCAAAGGGGCTTGCAACGCGTTTTCTGGGGCCCGGGTTTTCAGTCTTCTCCCAAGCCGGCTAGGGATATATTTAGGATTGCTCGGAAAAATCGAACCCGAAGGGTCCAGTTGCATGTGGGGCTGCGTAAAGGCTCCCCTGGGGAGTTCACTTGTACCCAAAGCCTTCCTTTGGGGGAACTTTTGGATGGTCCGAAGGGGCTCGCAACGCATTTCCTGGGGCCTGATTTTTCAGTTGTCTCCGATGACGGGTAGGGCTATGTTTAGGTTTGCTTAGGAACAGCGAACCCTGAGGGTCCAGTTGCATGTGGGGCTGCGTTAAGGCTCCCCCGGGGAGATCACTTGTATCCAAAGCCTTACTTTGCGGGCACTTTTGGATGGTCCAAAGGGGCTCGCAACGCATTTCCTGGGGCCTGATTTTTCAGTCGTCTCCGATGCCGGCTAGGGCTACGTTTAGGTTTGCTCAGGAACAGCGAACCCGGAGGGTCCAGTTGCATGTGGGGCTGCGTAAAGGCTCCCCTGGGGAGTTCACTTGTATCCAAAACCTTCCTTTGGTGATACTTTTGGATGGTCCAAAGGGGCTTGCAACGCGTTTTCTGGGGCCCGGGTTTTCAGTCTCCTCCCAAGCTGGCAAGGGATATATTTAGGATTGCTCGGAAAAATCGAACCCGGAGGGTCCAGTTGCATGTGGGGCTGCGTAAAGGCTCCCCTGGGGAGTTCACTTGTATCCAAAGCCTTCCTTTGGGGGCACTTTTGGATGGTCCAAAGGGGCTCGCAACGCATTTTCTGGGGCCTGATTTTTCAGTCGTCATCGATGCCGACTAGGGCTATGTTTAGGGATGCTCGGAAACAGCGAACCCGGAGGGTCCAGTTGCATGTGGGGCTGCGTAAAGGCTCCCCTGGGGAGTTCATTTGTACCCAAAGCCTTCCTTTGGGGGCACTTTTGGATGGACGAAAAGGGCTCGCAACGCATTTCCTGGGGCCTGATTTTTCATTCGTCTTCGATGCCGGCTAGGGCTATGTTTATGGATGCTCTGAAACAGCGAACCCGAAGGGTCCAGTTGCATGTGGGGCTGCGTAAAGGCTCCCCTGGGGAGTTCACTTGTACCCAAAGCCTTCCTTTGGGGGAACTTTTGGATGGTCCGAAGGGGCTCGCAACGCATTTCCTGGGACCTGATTTTTCACTCGTCTCCGATGACGGCTAGGGCTACGTTAGGTTACGTCAGGAACAGCGAACCTGGAGGGTCCAGTTGCATGTGGGGCTGCGTAAAGGCTCCCCTGGGGAGATCACTTGTACCCAAAGCCTTCCTTTGGTGACACTTTTGGATGGTCCAAAGGGGCTCGCAACGCATTTCCTGGGGCCTGATTTTTCACTTGTCTCCGATGACGGCTAGGGCTATGTTTAGGTTTGCTTAGGAACAGCGAACCCGGAGGGTCCAGGTGCATGTGGGGCTGCGTTAAGGCTCCCCTGGGGAGATCACTTGTAACCAAAGCCTTCCTTTGTGGGCACTTTTGGATGGTCCAAAGGGGCTCGCAACGCATTTCCTGGGGCCTGATTTTTCAGTCGTCTCCGATGACGGTTAGGGTTATGTTTAGGGATGCTCGGAAACAGTGAACCCGGAGGGTCCAGTTGCATGTGGGGCTGCGTAAAGGCTCCCCTGGGGAGTTCACTTGTACCCAAAGCCTTCCTTTGGGGGAACTTTTGGATGGTCCGTAGGGGCTCGCAACGCATTTCCTGGGGCCTGATTTTTCACTCATCTCCGAAGACGGCTAGGGCTATGTTTAGGTTTGCTCAGGAACAGCGAACCCGGATGGTCCAGTTGCATGTGGGGCTGCGTAAAGGCTCCCCTGGGGAGTTCACTTGTACCCAAAGCCTTCCTTTGGGGGAACTTTTGGATGGTCCGAAGGGGCTCGTAACGCATTTCCTGGGGCCTGATTTTTCAGTCGTCATCGATGTGGCTAGGGCTATGTTTAGGGATGCTCGGAAACAGCGAACCCGGAGGATCCAGTTGCATGTGGGGATGCGAAAAGGCTCCCCTGGGGAGTTCACTTGTACCCAAAGCCTTCCTTTGCGGGCACTTTTGGATGGACGAAAAGGGCTCGCAACGCATTTCCTGGGGCCTGATTTTTCACTCGTCTCCGATGACGGCCAGGGCTACGTTTAGGTTTGCTCAGGAACAGCGAACCCGGAGGGTCCAGTTGCATGTGGGGCTGCGTAAAGGCTCCCCTGGGGAGTTCTCTTGTACCCAAAGCCTTCCTTTGGTGACACTTTTGGATGGTCCAAAGGGGCTTGCAACGCGTTTTCTGGGGCTCGGGTTTTCAGTCTTCTCCCATGCCGGCTAGGGATATATTTAGGGTTGCTCGGAAAAATCGAACCCGAAGGGTCCAGTTGCATGTGGGGCTGCGTAAAGGCTCCCCTGGGGAGTTCTCTTGTACCCAAAGCCTTCCTTTGGGGGCACTTTTGGATGGGCGAAAAGGGCTCGCAACGCATTTCCTGGGGCTTGATTTTTCATTCGTCTTCAATGCCGGCTAGGGCTATGTTTAGGGATGCTCGGAAACAGCGAACCCGGAGGGTCCAGTTGCATGTGGGGCTGCATAAAGTCTCCCCTGGGGAGTTCACTTGTACCCAAAGCCCTCCTTTGGTGATACTTTTGGATGGTCCAAAGGGGCTTGCAACGCGTTTTCTGGGGCCCGGGTTTTCAGTCATCTCCCATGCCGGCTAGTGATATATTTAGGTTTACACGGAAAAATCGAACCCGGAGGGTCCAGTTGCATGTGGGGCTGCGTAAAGGCTCCCCTGGGGAGTTCTCTTGTACCCAAAGTCTTCCTTTGGGGGCACTTTTGGATGGGCGAAAAGGCCTCGGAACGCATTTCCTGGGGCCTGATTTTTCACTCATCTCCGATGACGGCTAGGGCTACGTTTAGGTTTGCTCAGGAACAGCGAACCCGGAGGGTCCAGTTGCATGTGGGGCTGCGTAAAGGCTCCCCTGGGGAGTTCACTTGTACCGAAAGCCTTCCTTTGGGGGCACTTTTGGATGGACGAAAAGGGCTCGCAACGCATTTCCTGGGGCCTGATTTTTCATTCGTCTTCGATGCCGGCTAGGGCTATGTTTAGGGATGCTCGGAAACAGCGAACCCGAAGGGTCCAGTTGCATGTGGGGCTGCGTAAAGGCTCCCCTGGGGAGTTCATTTGTACCCAAAGCCTTCCTTTGGGGGCACTTTTGGATGGGCGAAAAGGGCTCGGAACGCATTTCCTGTGGCCTGATTTTTCACTCGTCTCCGATGACGGCTAGGGCTATGTTTAGGGATGCTCGGAAACAGCGAACCCGGAGGGTCCAGTTGCATGTGGGGCTGCGTAAAGGCTCCCCTGGGGAGTTCACTTGTACCCAAAGCCTTCCTTTGGGGGCACTTTTGGATGGGCGAAAAGGGCTCACAACGCATTTCCTGGGGCCTGATTTTTCACTCGTCTCCGAGGACGGCTAGGGCTATGTTTAGGGATGCTCGGAAACAGCGAACCCGGAGGGTCCAGTTGCATGTGGGGCTGCGTAAAGGCTCCCCTGGGGAGTTCTCTTGTACCCAAAGTCTTCCTTTGGGGGCACATTTGGATGGCCGAAAAGGCCTCGGAACGCATTTCCTGGGGCCTGACTTTTCACTTGTCTCCGATGACGGCTAGGGCTATGTTTAGGTTTGCTTAGGAACAGCGAACCCGGAGGGTCCAGGTGCATGTGGGGCTGCGTTAAGGCTCCCCTGGGGAGATCACTTGTAACCAAAGCCTTCCTTTGTGGGCACTTTTGGATGGTCCAAAGGGGCTCGCAACGCATTTCCTGGGGCCTGATTTTTCAGTCGTCTCCGATGACGGCTAGGGCTACGTTTAGGTTTGCTCATGAACAGCGAACCCGGAGGGTCCAGTTGCATGTGGGGCTGCGTAAAGGCTCCCCTGGGGAGTTCACTTGTACCCAAAACCTTCCTTTGGTGATACTTTTGGATGGTCCAAAGGGGCTCGCAACGCATTTCCTGGGGCCTGATTTTTCAGTCGTCTCCGATGACGGTTAGGGTTATGTTTAGGGATGCTCGGAAACAGTGAACCCGGAGGGTCCAGTTGCATGTGGGGCTGCGTAAAGGCTCCCCTGGGGAGTTCACTTGTACCCAAAGCCTTCTTTTGGGGGAACTTTTGGATGGTCCGTAGGGGCTCGCAACGCATTTCCTGGGGCCTGATTTTTCACTCATCTCCGAAGACGGCTAGGGCTATGTTTAGGTTTGCTCAGGAACAGCGAACCCGGAGGGTCCAATTGCATGTGGGGCTGCGTAAAGGCTCCCCTGGGGAGTTCACTTGTACCCAAAGCCTTCCTTTGGGGGAACTTTTGGATGGTCCGAAGGGACTCGTAACGCATTTCCTGGGGCCTGATTTTTCAGTCGTCATCGATGTGGCTAGGGCTATGTTTAGGGATGCTCGGAAACAGCGAACCCGGAGGATCCAGTTGCATGTGGGGATGCGAAAAGGCTCCCCTGTGGAGTTCACTTGTACCCAAAGCCTTCCTTTGCGGGCACTTTTGGATGGACGAAAAGGGCTCGCAACGCATTTCCTGGGGCCTGATTTTTCAGTCGTCTCCGATGACGGCCAGGGCTACGTTTAGGTTTGCTCAGGAACAGCGAACCCGGAGGGTCCAGTTGCATGTGGGGCTGCGTAAAGGCTCCCCTGGGGAGTTCTCTTGTACCCAAAGCCTTCCTTTGATGACACTTTTGGATGGTCCAAAGGGGCTTGCAACGCGTTTTCTGGGGCTCGGGTTTTCAGTCTTCTCCCATGCCGGCTAGGGATATATTTAGGGTTGCTCGTAAAAATGGAACCCGAAGGGTCCAGTTGCATGTGGGGCTGCGTAAAGGCTCCCCTGGGGAGTTCTCTTGTACCCAAAGCCTTCCTTTGGGGGCACTTTTGGATGGGCGAAAAGGGCTCGCAACGCATTTCCTGGGGCTTGATATTTCATTCGTCTTCGATGCCGGCTAGGGCTATGTTTAGGGATGCTCGGAAACAGCGAACCCGGAGGGTCCAGTTGCATGTGGGGCTGCATAAAATCTCCCCTGGGGAGATCACTTGTACCCAAAGCCTTCCTTTGGGGGAACTTTTGGATGGTCCGAAGGGGCTCGCAACGCATTTCCTGGGGCCTGATTTTTCAGTTGTCTCCGAAGACGGGTAGGGCTATGTTTAGGTTTGCTTAGGAACAGCGAACCCTGAGGGTCCAGTTGCATGTGGGGCTGCGTAAAGGCTCCCCTGGGGAGTTCACTTGTATCCAAAACCTTCCTTTGGTGACACTTTTGGATGGTCCAAAGGGGCTTGCAACGCGTTTTCTGGGGCCCGGGTTTTCAGTCTCCTCCCAAGCTGGCAAGGGATATATATAGGATTGCTCGGAAAAATCGAACCCGGAGGGTCCAGTTGCATGTGGGGCTGCGTAAAGGCTCCCCTGGGGAGTTCACTTGTATCCAAAGCCTTCCTTTGGGGGCACTTTTGGATGGTCCAAAGGGGCTCGCAACGCATTTTCTGGGGCCTGATTTTTCAGTCGTCATCGATGCCGACTAGGGCTATGTTTAGGGATGCTCGGAAACAGCGAACCCGGAGGGTCCAGTTGCATGTGGGGCTGCGTAAAGGCTCCCCTGGGGAGTTCATTTGTACCCAAAGCCTTCCTTTGGGGGCACTTTTGGATGGACGAAAAGGGCTCGCAACGCATTTCCTGGGGCCTGATTTTTCATTCGTCTTCGATGCCGGCTAGGGCTATGTTTAGGGATGCTCGGAAACAGCGAACCCGAAGGGTCCAGTTGCATGTGGGGCTGCGTAAAGGCTCCCCTGGGGAGTTCACTTGTACCCAAAGCCTTCCTTTGGGGGAACTTTTGGATGGTCCGAAGGGGCTCGCAACGCATTTCCTGGGACCTGATTTTTCACTCGTCTCCGATGACGGCTAGGGCTACGTTAGGTTACGTCAGGAACAGCGAACCTGGAGGGTCCAGTTGCATGTGGGGCTGCGTAAAGGCTCCCCTGGGGAGATCACTTGTACCCAAAGCCTTCCTTTGGTGACACTTTTGGATGGTCCAAAGGGGCTTGCAACGCGTTTTCTGGGGCCCGGGTTTTCAGTCTTCTCCCAAGCCGGCTAGGGATATATTTAGGATTGCTCGGAAAAATCGAACCCGAAGGGTCCAGTTGCATGTGGGGCTGCGTAAAGGCTCCCCTGGGCAGTTCACTTGTATCCAAAGCCTTCCTTTGGGGGCACTTTTGGATGGTCCAAAGGGGCTTGCAACGCATTTCCTGGGGCCTGATTTTTCAGTCGTCATCGATGCTGGCTAGGGCTATGTTTAGGGAATCTCGGAAACAGCGAACCCGGAGGGTCCAGTTGCATGTGGGGCTGCGTAAAGGCTCCCCTGGGGAGTTCACTTGTACCCAAAGCCTTCCTTTGGGGGCACTTTTGGATGGACGAAAAGGGCTCGCAACGCATTTCCTGGGGCCTGATTTTTCAGTCGTCTTCGATGCCGTCTAGGACTATGTTTAGGGATGCTCGGAAACAGCGAACCCGGAGGGTCCAGTTGCATGTGGGGCTGCGTAAAGGCTCCCCTGGGGAGTTCACTTGTACCCAAAGCCTTCCTTTGGGGGAACTTTTGGATGGTCCGAAGGGGCTCGCAACGCATTTCCTGGGGCCTGATTTTTCACTCGTCTCCGATGACGGCTAGGGCTATGTTTAGGGATGCTCGGAAACAGGAAACCCGGAGGGTCCAGTTGCATGTGGGGCTACGTAAAGGCTCCCCTGGGGAGATCACTTGTACCCAAAGCCTTCCTTTGGTGACACTTTTGGATGGTCCAAAGGGGCTTGCAACGCGTTTTCTGGGGTCCGGGTTTTCAGTCTTCTCCCATGCCGGCTAGTGATATATTTAGGTTTGCTCGGAAAAATCGAACCCGGAGGGTCCAGTTGCATGTGGGGCTGTGTAAAGGCTCCCCTGGGGAGTTCACTTGTACCCAAAGTCTTCCTTTGGGGGCACTTTTGGATGGACGAAAAGGGCTCGCAACGCATTTCCTGGGGTCTGATTTTTCAGTCGATTTCGATGCCGGGTAGGGCTATGTTTAGGGATTCTCGGAAACAGCGAACCCGGAGGGTCCAGTTCATGTGGGGATGCGTAAAGGCTCCCCTGGGGAGTTCACTTGTACCCAAAGCCTTCCTTTGGGGGAACTTTTGGATGGGCGAAAAGGACTCGGAACGCATTTCCTGGGGCCTGATTTTTCAGTCGTCATCGATGCCGGCTAGGGCTATGTTTAGGGATGCTCGGAAACAGCGAACCCGGAGGGTCCAGTTGCATGTGGGGCTGCGTAAAGGCTCCCCTGGGGAGTTCACTTGTACCCAGAGCCTTCCTTTGGGGGCACTTTTGAATGGGCAAAAAGGGCTCGCAACGCATTTCCTGGGGCCTGATTTTTCAGTCGTCTCCGATGACGGTTAGGGTTATGTTTAGGGATGCTCGGAAACAGTGAACCCGGAGGGTCCAGTTGCATGTGGGGCTGCGTAAAGGCTCCCCTGGGGAGTTCACTTGTACCCAAAGCCTTCTTTTGGGGGAACTTTTGGATGGTCCGTAGGGGCTCGCAACGCATTTCCTGGGGCCTGATTTTTCACTCATCTCCGAAGACGGCTAGGGCTATGTTTAGGTTTGCTCAGGAACAGCGAACCCGAAGGGTCCAGTTGCATGTGGGGCTGCGTAAAGGCTCCCCTGGGGAGTTCACTTGTACCCAAAGCCTTCCTTTGGTGAAATTTTTGGATGGTCCGAAGGGACTCGTAACGCATTTCCTGGGGCCTGATTTTTCAGTCGTCTCCGATGACGGCCAGGGCTACGTTAAGGTTTGCTCATGAACAGCGAACCCGGAGGGTCCAGTTGCATGTGGGGCTGCGTAAAGGCTCCCCTGGGGAGTTCTCTTGTACCCAAAGCCTTCCTTTGGTGACACTTTTGGATGGTCCAAAGGGGCTTGCAACGCGTTATCTGGGGCTCGGGTTTTCAGTCTTCTCCCATGCCGGCTAGGGATATATTTAGTGTTGCTCGGAAAAATCGAACCCGAAGGGTCCAGTTGCATGTGGGGCTGCGTAAAGGCTCCCCTGGGGAGTTCTCTTGTACCCAAAGCCTTCCTTTGGGGGAACTTTTGGATGGGCGAAAAGGGCTCGCAACGCATTTCCTGGGGCTTGATTTTTCATTCGTCTTCGATGCCGGCTAGGGCTATGTTTAGGGATGCTCGGAAACAGCGAACCCGGAGGGTCCAGTTGCATGTGGGGCTGCATAAAATCTCCCCTGGGGAGATCACTTGTACCCAAAGCCTTCCTTTGGTGATACTTTTGGATGGTCCAAAGGGGCTTGCAACGCGTTTTCTGGGGCCCGGGTTTTCAGTCATCTCCCATGCCGGCTAGTGATATATTTAGGTTTACACGGAAAAATCGAACCCGGAGGGTCCAGTTGCATGTGGGGCTGCGTAAAGGCTCCCCTGGGGAGTTCTCTTGTACCCAAAGTCTTCCTTTGGGGGCACATTTGGATGGCCGAAAAGGCCTCGGAACGCATTTCCTGGGGCCTGATTTTTCACTCGTCTCCGATGACGGCTAGGGCTACGTTTAGGTTTGCTCAGGAACAGCGAACCCGGAGGGTCCAGTTGCATGTGGGGCTGCGTAAAGGCTCCCCTAGGGAGTTCACTTGTACCGAAAGCCTTCCTTTGGGGGCACTTTTGGATGGACGAAAAGGGCTCGCAACGCATTTCCTGGGGCCTGATTTTTCATTCGTCTTCGATGCCGGCTAGGGCTATGTTTAGGGATGCTCGGAAACAGCGAACCCGAAGGGTCCAGTTGCATGTGGGGCTGCGTAAAGGCTCCCCTGGGGAGTTCATTTGTACCCAAAGCCTTCCTTTGGGGGCACTTTTGGATGGGCGAAAAGGGCTCGGAACGCATTTCCTGTGGCCTGATTTTTCACTCGTCTCCGATGACGGCTAGGGCTATGTTTAGGGATGCTCGGAAACAGCGAACCCGGAGGGTCCAGTTGCATGTGGGGCTGCGTAAAGGCTCCCCTGGGGAGTTCACTTGTACCCAAAGCCTTCCTTTGGGGGCACTTTTGGATGGGCGAAAAGGGCTCACAACGCATTTCCTGGGGCCTGATTTTTCACTCGTCTCCGAGGACGGCTAGGGCTACGTTTAGGTTTGCTCATTAACAGAGAACACGGAGGGTCCAGTTGCATGTGGGGCTGCGTAAAGGCTCCCCTGGAGAGTTCTCTTGTACCCAAAGTCTTCCTTTGGGGGCACTTTTGGATGGACGAAAAGGGCTCGCAACGCATTTCCTGGGGTCTGATTTTTCAGTCGATTTCGATGCCGGGTAGGGCTATGTTTAGGGATGCTCGGAAGCATCGAACCCGGAGGGTCCAGTTCATGTGGGGATGCGTAAAGGCTCCCCTGGGGAGTTCACTTGTACCCAAAGCCTTCCTTTGGGGGAACTTTTGGATGGGCGAAAAGGACTCGGAACGCATTTCCTGGGGCCTGATTTTTCAGTCGTCATCGATGCCGGCTAGGGCTATGTTTAGGGATGCTCGGAAACAGCGAACCCGGAGGGTCCAGTTGCATGTGGGGCTGCGTAAAGGCTCCCCTGGGGAGTTCACTTGTACCCAAAGCCTTCCTTTGGGGGAACTTTTGGATGGTCCGTAGGGGCTCGCAACGCATTTCCTGGGGCCTGATTTTTCACTCATCTCCGAAGACGGCTAGGGCTATGTTTACGTTTGCTCAGGAACAGCGAACCCGGAGGGTCCGGTTGCATGTGGGGCTGCGTAAAGGCTCCCCTGGGGAGTTCACTTGTACCCAAAGCCTTCCTTTGGGGGAACTTTTGGATGGTCCGAAGGGGCTCGTAACGCATTTCCTGGGGCCTGATTTTTCAGTCGTCATCGATGTGGCTAGGGCTATGTTTAGGGATGCTCGGAAACAGCGAACCCGGAGGATCCAGTTGCATGTGGGGATGCGAAAAGGCTCCCCTGGGGAGTTCACTTGTACCCAAAGCCTTGCTTTGGGGGCACTTTTGGATGGGCGAAAAGGGCTAGCAACGCATTTCTCTGGGGTCTGATTTTTCAGTCGACTTCGATGCCGGCTAGGGCTATGTTTAGGGATGCTCGGAAACATCGAACCCGGAGGGTACAGTTGCATGTTGGGCTACGTAAAGGCTCCCCTGGGGAGTTCACTTGTACCGAAAGCCTTCCTTTGGGGGCACATTTTGATGGGCGAAAAGAGCTCGTAACGCATTTCCTGGGGCCTGATTTTTCAGTCGTCATCGATGTGGCTGGGGCTATGTTTAGGGATGCTCGGAAACAGCGAACCCGGAGGATCCAGTTGCATGTGGGGCTGCGTAAAGGCTCCCCTGGGGAGTTCACTTGTACCCAAAGCCTTCCTTTGGGGGCACTTTTGTATGTTCGAATTGGGCTTGCAACACACTTCCTGGGGCCTGATTTTTCATTCGTCTCCGATGCCGTCTAGGATTATGTTTAGGGATGCTCGGAAACAGCGAACCCGGAGGGTCCAGTTGCATGTGGGGCTGCGTAAAGGCTCCCCTGGGGAGATCACTTGTAACCAAAGCCTTTCTTTGCGGGCACTTTTGGATGGTCCAAAGGGGCTTGCAACGCATTTCCTGGGGCCTGATTTTTCACTCGTCTTCGATGCCGGTTAGGGCTATGTTTAGGGATGCTCGGAAACAGCGAACCCGGAGGGTCCAGTTGCATGTGGGGCTGCGTAAAGGCTCCCCTGGGGAGTTCACTTGTACCCAAAGCCTTCCTTTGGTGACACTTTTGGATGGTCCAAAGGGGCTTGCAACGCGTTTTCTGGGGCCCGGGTTTTCAGTCTTCTCCCATGCCGGCTAGTGATATATTTAGGGTTGCTCGGAAAAATTGAACCCGGAGGGTCCAGTTGCATGTGGGGCTGCGTAAAGGCTCCCCTGGGGAGTTCACTTGTACCCAAAGCCTTCCTTTGGGGGCACTTTTGGATGGGCGAAAAGGGCTCGGAACGCATTTCCTGGGGCCTGATTTTTCAGTCGTCTCCGATGACGGCTAGGGCTACGTTTAGGTTTGCTCAGGAACAGCGAACCCGGAGGGTCCAGTTGCATGTGGGGCTGCGTAAAGGCTCCCCTGGGGAGTTCTCTTGTACCCAAAGCCTTCCTTTGGTGACACTTTTGGATGGTTAAAAGGGGCTTGCAACGCGTTTTCTGGGGCCCGGGTTTTCAGTCTTCTCCCAAGCCGGCTAGGGATATATTTAGGATTGCTAGGAAAAATCGAACCCGGAGGGTCCAGTTGCATGTGGGGCTGCGTAAAGGCTCCCCTGGGGAGTTCACTTGTACCCAAAGCCTTCCTTTGGGGGCACTTTTGGATTTGCAAAAAGGCCTCGGAACGCATTTCCTGGGGCCTGATTTTTCACTCATCTCCGATGACGGCTAGGGCTATGTTTAGCGATGCTCGGAAACAGCGAACACGGAGGGTCCAGTTGCATGTGGGGCTGCGTAAAGGCTCCCCTGGGGAGTTCACTTGTACCCAAAGCCTTCCTTTGGTGAAATTTTTGGATGGTCCAAAGGGGCTCGCAACGCGTTTTCTGGGGCCCGGGTTTTCAGTCTTCTCCCATGCCGGCTAGTGATATATTTAGGGTTGCTCGGAAAAATCGAACCCGGAGGGTCCAGTTGCATGTGCGGCTGCGTAAAGGCTCCCCTGGGGAGTTCACTTGTATCCAAAGCCTTCCTTTGGGGGCACTTTTGGATGGGCAAAAAGGGCTCGAAACGCATTTTCTGGGGCCTTATTTTTCACTCATCTCCGATTACGGCTAGGGCTACGTTTAGGTTTGCTCAGGAACAGCGAACCCGGAGGGTCCAGTTGCATGTGGGGCTGCGTAAAGGCTCCCCTGGGGAGTTCACTTGTACCCAAAGCCTTCCTTTGGGGGAACTTTTGGATGGTCCAAAGGGGCTCGCAACGCGTTTTCTGGGGCCCGGGTTTTCAGTCTTCTCCCATGCCGGCTAGTGATATATTTAGGTTTACCCGGAAAAATCGAACCCGGAGGGTCCAGTTGCATGTGGGCCTGCGTAAAGGCTCCCCTGGGGAGTTCACTTGTACCCAAAGCCTTCCTCTGGGGGCACTTTTGGATGGGAGAAAAGGGCTCGCAACGCATTTCCTGGGGTCTGATTTTTCAGTCGACTTCGATGCCGGCTAGGGCTATGTTTAGGGATGCTCGGAAACATCGAACCCGGAGGGTCCAGTTGCATGTGGGGCTACGTAAAGGCTCCCCTGGGGAGTTCACTTGTACCCAAAGCCTTCCTTTGGGGGCACATTTGGATGGGCGAAAAGCGCTCGTAACGCATTTCCTGGGGCCTGATTTTTCAGTCGTCTTCGATGCTGGCTAGGGTTATGTTTAGGGATGCTCGGAAACAGCGAACCCGGAGGGTCCAGTTGCATGTGGGGCTGCGTAAAGGCTCCCCTGGGGAGTTCACTTTTACCCAAAGCCTTCCTTTGGGGGCACATTTGGATGGGCAAAAAGGGCTTGCAACGCACTTCCTGGGGCCTGATTTTTCAGTCATCTTCGATGCCGTCTAGGATTATGTTTAGGGATGCTCGGAAACAGCGAACTCGGAGGGTCCAGTTGCATGTGGGGCTGCGTAAAGGCTCCCCTGGGGAGTTCTCTTGTACCCAAAGCCTTCCTTTGGGGGAACTTTTGGATGGTCCGAAGGGGCTCGCAACGCATTTCCTGGGGCCTGATTTTTCAGTCGTCTCCGATGACGGCTAGGGCTATGTTTAGGTTTGCTCAGAAACAGCGAACCCGGAGGGTCCAGTTGCATGTGGGGCTGCGTAAAGGCTCCCCTGGGGAGTTCACTTGTACCCAAAGCCTTCCTTTGGTGACACTTTTGGATGGTCCAAAGGGGCTTGCAACTCGTTTTCTGGGGCCCGGGTTTTCAGTCTTCTCCCATGCCGGCTAGTGATATATTTAGGTTTGCTCGGAAAAATTGAACCCGGAGGGTCCAGTTGCATGTGGGGCTGCGTAAAGGCTCCCCTGGGGAGTTCACTTGTACCCAAAGCCTTCCTTTGGGGGCACTTTTGGATGGGCGAAAAGGGCTCACAACGCATTTCCTGGGGCCTGATTTTTCACTCGTCTCCGAGGACGGCTAGGGCTATGTTTAGGGATGCTCGGAAACAGCGAACCCGGAATGTCCAGTTGCATGTGGGGCTGCGTAAAGGCTCCCCTGGGGAGTTCACTTGTACCCAAAGCCTTCCTTTGGAGGCACTTTTGGATGGGCAAAAAGGCCTCGGAACGCATTTCCTGGGGCCTGATTTTTGACTCATCTCCGATTACGGCTAGGGCTACGTTTAGGTTTGCTCAGGAACAGCGAACACGGAGGGTCCAGTTGCATGTGGGGCTGCGTAAAGGCTCCCCTGGGGAGTTCACTTGTACCCAAAGCCTTCCTTTGGTGACACTTTTGGATGGTCCAAAGGGGCTCGCAACGCGTTTTCTGGGGCCCGGGTTTTCAGTCTTCTCCCATGCCGGCTAGTGATATATTTAGGTTTACCCGGAAAAATCGAACCCGGAGGGTCCAGTTGCATGTGGGGCTGCGTAAAGGCTCCCCTGGGGAGTTCACTTGTACCCAAAGCCTTCCTTTGGGGGCACTTTTGGATGGGAGAAAAGGGCTCGCAACGCATTTCCTGGGGCCTGATTTTTCACTCGTCTCCGATGCAGGCTAGGGCTACGTTTAGGTTTGCTCAGGAACAGCGAACGCGGAAGGTCCAGTTGCATGTGGGGCTGCGTAAAGGCTCCCCTGGGGAGTTCACTTGTACCCAAAGCCTTCCTTTGGGGGCACTTTTGGATTTGCAAAAAGGCCTCGGAACGCATTTCCTGGGGCCTGATTTTTCACTCATCTCCGATGACGGCTAGGGCTATGTTTAGGGATGCTCTGAAACAGCGAACACGGAGGGTCCAGTTGCATGTGGGGCTACGTAAAGGCTCCCCTGGGGAGTTCACTTGTACCCAAAGCCTTCCTTTGGGGGCACTTTTGGATGGACGAAAAGGGCTCGCAACGCATTTCCTGGGGCCTGATTTTTCATTCGTCTTCGATGCCGGCTAGGGCTATGTTTAGGGATGCTCGGAAACAGCGAACCCGGAGGGTCCAGTTGCATGTGGGGCTACGTAAAGGCTCCCCTGGGGAGTTCACTTGTACCCAAAGCCTTCCTTTGGGGGCACATTTGGATGGGCGAATAGGGCTTGTAACGCATTTCCTGGGGCCTGATTTTTCAGTCGTCATCGATGCCGGCTAGGGCTATGTTTAGGGATGCTCAGAAACAGCGATCCCGAAGGGTCCAGTTGCATGTGGGGCTGCGTAAAGGCTCCCCTGGGGAGTTCACTTGTACCCAAAGCCTTCCTTTGGGGGAACTTTTGGATGGTCCGAAGGGGCTCGCAACGCATTTCCTGGGGCCTGATTTTTCACTCGTCTCCGATGACGGCTAGGGCTACGTTTAGGTTTGCTCAGGAACAGCGAACCCAGAGGGTCCAGTTGCTTGTGGGGCTGCGTAAAGGCTCCCCTGGGGAGTTCACTTGTACCCAAAGCCTTCCTTTGGTGACACTTTTGGATGGTCCGTAGGGGCTCGTAACGCATTTCCTGGGGCCTTATTTTTCAGTCGTCATAGATGTGGCTAGGGATATGTTTAGGGATGCTCGGAAACAGCGAACCCGGAGGATCCAGTTGCATGTGGGGCTGCGAAAAGGCTCCCCTGGGGAGTTCACTTGTACCCAAAGCCTTCCTTTGCGGGCACTTTTGGATGGTCCAAAGGGGCTCGCAACGCATTTCCTGGGGCCTGATTTTTCACTCGTCTCCGATGACGGCTAGGGCTACGTTTAGGTTTGCTCATGAACAGCGAACCCGGAGGGTCCAGTTGCATGTGGGGCTGCGTAAAGGCTCGCCTGGGGAGTTCACTTGTACCGAAAGCCTTCCTTTGGGGGCACTTTTGGATGGACGAAAAGGGCTCGCAACGCATTTCCTGGGGCCTGATTTTTCATTCGTCTTCGATGCCGGCTAGGGCTATGTTTAGGGATGCTCGGAAACAGCGAACCCGAAGGGTCCAGTTGCATGTGGGGCTGCGTAAAGGCTCCCCTGGGGAGTTCATTTGTACCCAAAGCCTTCCTTTGGGGGCACTTTTGGATGGGCGAAAAGGGCTCGGAACGCATATCCTGTGGCCTGATTTTTCACTCGTCTCCGATGACGGCTAGGGCTATGTTTAGGGATGCTCGGAAACAGCGAACCCGGAGGGTCCAGTTGCATGTGGGGCTGCGTAAAGGCTCCCCTGGGGAGTTCACTTGTACCCAAAGCCTTCCTTTGGGGGCACTTTTGGATGGGCGAAAAGGGCTCGCAACGCATTTCCTGGGGCCTGATTTTTCACTCGTCTCCGAGGTCGGCTAGGGCTATGTTTAGGGATGCTCGGAAACAGCGAACCCGGAGGGTCCAGTTGCATGTGGGGCTGCGTAAAGGCTCCCCTGGGGAGTTCTCTTGTACCCAAAGTCTTCCTTTGGGGGCACATTTGGATGGGCGAAAAGGCCTCGGAACGCATTTCCTGGGGCCTGATTTTTCAGTCGTCTCCGATGACGGCTAGGGCTACGTTTAGGTTTGCTCAGGAACAGCGAACCCGGAGGGTCCAGTTGCATGTGGGGCTGCGTAAAGGCTCCCCTGGGGAGTTCTCTTGTACCCAAAGCCTTCCTTTGGTGACACTTTTGGATGGTCCAAAGGGGCTTGCAACGCGTTTTCTGGGGCCCGGGTTTTCAGTCTTCTCCCAAGCCAGCTAGGGATATATTTAGGATTGCTAGGAAAAATCGAACCCGGAGGGTCCAGTTGCATGTGGGGCTGCGTAAAGGCTCCCCTGGGGAGTTCTCTTGTACCCAAAGCCTTCCTTTGGTGACACTTTTGGATGGTCCAAAGGGGCTTGCAACGCGTTTTCTGGGGCCCGGGTTTTCAGTCTTCTCCCAAGCCGGCTAGGGATATATTTAGGATTGCTAGGAAAAATCGAACCCGGAGGGTCCAGTTGCATGTGGGGCTGCGTAAAGGCTCCCCTGGGGAGTTCACTTGTACCCAAAGCCTTCCTTTGGGGGCACTTTTGGATTTGCAAAAAGGCCTCGGAACGCATTTCCTGGGGCCTGATTTTTCACTCATCTCCGATGACGGCTAGGGCTATGTTTAGGGATGCTCGGAAACAGCGAACACGGAGGGTCCAGTTGCATGTGGGGCTGCGTAAAGGCTCCCCTGGGGAGTTCACTTGTACCCAAAGCCTTCCTTTGGTGAAATTTTTGGATGGTACAAAGGGGCTCGCAACGCGTTTTCTGGGGCCCGGGTTTTCAGTCTTCTCCCATGCCGGCTAGTGATATATTTAGGGTTGCTCGGAAAAATCGAACCCGGAGGGTCCAGTTGCATGTGCGGCTGCGTAAAGGCTCCCCTGGGGAGTTCACTTGTATCCAAAGCCTTCCTTTGGGGGCACTTTTGGATGGGCAAAAAGGGCTCGAAACGCATTTTCTGGGGCCTTATTTTTCACTCATCTCCGATTACGGCTAGGGCTACGTTTAGGTTTGCTCAGGAACAGCGAACCCGGAGGGTCCAGTTGCATGTGGGGCTGCGTAAAGGCTCCCCTGGGGAGTTCACTTGTACCCAAAGCCTTCCTTTGGGGGAACTTTTGGATGGTCCAAAGGGGCTCGCAACGCGTTTTCTGGGGCCCGGGTTTTCAGTCTTCTCCCATGCCGGCTAGTGATATATTTAGGTTTACCCGGAAAAATCGAACCCGGAGGGTCCAGTTGCATGTGGGCCTGCGTAAAGGCTCCCCTGGGGAGTTCACTTGTACCCAAAGCCTTCCTCTGGGGGCACTTTTGGATGGGAGAAAAGGGCTCGCAACGCATTTCCTGGGGTCTGATTTTTCAGTCGACTTCGATGCCGGCTAGGGCTATGTTAAGGGATGCTCGGAAACATCGAACCCGGAGGGTCCAGTTGCATGTGGGGCTACGTAAAGGCTCCCCTGGGGAGTTCACTTGTACCCAAAGCCTTCCTTTGGGGGCACATTTGGATGGGCGAAAAGCGCTCGTAACGCATTTCCTGGGGCCTGATTTTTCAGTCGTCTTCGATGCTGGCTAGGGTTATGTTTAGGGATGCTCGGAAACAGCGAACCCGGAGGGTCCAGTTGCATGTGGGGCTGCGTAAAGGCTCCCCTGGGGAGTTCACTTTTACCCAAAGCCTTCCTTTGGGGGCACTTTTGGATGGGCAAAAAGGGCTTGCAACGCACTTCCTGGGGCCTGATTTTTCAGTCATCTTCGATGCCGTCTAGGATTATGTTTAGGGATGCTCGGAAACAGCGAACGCGGAGGGTCCAGTTGCATGTGGGGCTGCGTAAAGGCTCCCCTGGGGAGTTCTCTTGTACCCAAAGCCTTCCTTTGGGGGAACTTTTGGATGGTCCGAAGGGGCTCGCAACGCATTTCCTGGGGCCTGATTTTTCAGTCGTCTCCGATGACGGCTAGGGCTATGTTTAGGTTTGCTCAGAAACAGCGAACCCGGAGGGTCCAGTTGCATGTGGGGCTGCGTAAAGGCTCCCCTGGGGAGTTCACTTGTACCCAAAGCCTTCCTTTGGTGACACTTTTGGATGGTCCAAAGGGGCTTGCAACTCGTTTTCTGGGGCCCGGGTTTTCAGTCTTCTCCCATGCCGGCTAGTGATATATTTAGGTTTGCTCGGAAAAATTGAACCCGGAGGGTCCAGTTGCATGTGGGGCTGCGTAAAGTCTCCCCTGGGGAGTTCACTTGTACCCAAAGCCTTCCTTTGGGGGCACTTTTGGATGGGCGAAAAGGGCTCACAACGCATTTCCTGGGGCCTGATTTTTCACTCGTCTCCGAGGACGGCTAGGGCTATGTTTAGGGATGCTCGGAAACAGCGAACCCGGAATGTCCAGTTGCATGTGGGGCTGCGTAAAGGCTCCCCTGGGGAGTTCACTTGTACCCAAAGCCTTCCTTTGGAGGCACTTTTGGATGGGCAAAAAGGCCTCGGAACGCATTTCCTGGGGCCTGATTTTTCACTCATCTCCGATGACGGCTAGGGCTACGTTTAGGTTTGCTCAGGAACAGCGAACACGGAGGGTCCAGTTGCATGTGGGGCTGCGTAAAGGCTCCCCTGGGGAGTTCACTTGTACCCAAAGCCTTCCTTTGGTGACACTTTTGGATGGTCCAAAGGGGCTCGCAACGCGTTTTCTGGGGCCCGGGTTTTCAGTCTTCTCCCATGCCGGCTAGTGATATATTTAGGTTTACCCGGAAAAATCGAACCCGGAGGGTCCAGTTGCATGTGGGGCTGCGTAAAGGCTCCCCTGGGGAGTTCACTTGTACCCAAAGCCTTCCTTTGGGGGCACTTTTGGATGGGAGAAAAGGGCTCGCAACGCATTTCCTGGGGCCTGATTTTTCACTCGTCTCCGATGCAGGCTAGGGCTACGTTTAGGTTTGCTCAGGAACAGCGAACGCGGAAGGTCCAGTTGCATGTGGGGCTGCGTAAAGGCTCCCCTGGGGAGTTCACTTGTACCCAAAGCCTTCCTTTGGGGGCACTTTTGGATTTGCAAAAAGGCCTCGGAACGCATTTCCTGGGGCCTGATTTTTCACTCATCTCCGATGACGGCTAGGGCTATGTTTAGGGATGCTCGGAAACAGCGAACACGGAGGGTCCAGTTGCATGTGGGGCTACGTAAAGGCTCCCTTGGGGAGTTCACTTGTACCCAAAGCCTTCCTTTGGGGGCACTTTTGGATGGACGAAAAGGGCTCGCAACGCATTTCCTGGGGCCTGATTTTTCATTCGTCTTCGATGCCGGCTAGGGCTATGTTTAGGGATGCTCGGAAACAGCGAACCCGGAGGGTCCAGTTGCATGTGGGGCTACGTAAAGGCTCCCCTGGGGAGTTCACTTGTACCCAAAGCCTTCCTTTGGGGGCACATTTGGATGGGCGAATAGGGCTTGTAACGCATTTCCTGGGGCCTGATTTTTCAGTCGTCATCGATGCCGGCTAGGGCTATGTTTAGGGATGCTCAGAAACAGCGATCCCGAAGGGTCCAGTTGCATGTGGGGCTGCGTAAAGGCTCCCCTGGGGAGTTCACTTGTACCCAAAGCCTTCCTTTGGGGGAACTTTTGGATGGTCCGAAGGGGCTCGCAACGCATTTCCTGGGGCCTGATTTTTCACTCGTCTCCGATGACGGCTAGGGCTACGTTTAGGTTTGCTCAGGAACAGCGAACCCAGAGGGTCCAGTTGCTTGTGGGGCTGCGTAAAGGCTCCCCTGGGGAGTTCACTTGTACCCAAAGCCTTCCTTTGGTGACACTTTTGGATGGTCCGAAGGGGCTCGTAACGCATTTCCTGGGGCCTGATTTTTCAGTCGTCTCCGATGACGGCTAGGGCTACGTTTAGGTTTGCTCATGAACAGCGAACCCGGAGGGTCCAGTTGCATGTGGGGCTGCGTAAAGGCTCCCCTGGGGAGTTCACTTGTACCGAAAGCCTTCCTTTGGGGGCACTTTTGGATGGACGAAAAGGGCTCGCAACGCATTTCCTGGGGCCTGATTTTTCATTCGTCTTCGATGCCGGCTAGGGCTATGTTTAGGGATGCTCGGAAACAGCGAACCCGAAGGGTCCAGTTGCATGTGGGGCTGCGTAAAGGCTCCCCTGGGGAGTTCATTTGTACCCAAAGCCTTCCTTTGGGGGCACTTTTGGATGGGCGAAAAGGGCTCGGAACGCATTTCCTGTGGCCTGATTTTTCACTCGTCTCCGATGACGGCTAGGGCTATGTTTAGGGATGCTCGGAAACAGCGAACCCGGAGGGTCCAGTTGCATGTGGGGCTGCGTAAAGGCTCCCCTGGGGAGTTCACTTGTACCCAAAGCCTTCCTTTGGGGGCACTTTTGGATGGGCGAAAAGGGCTCGCAACGCATTTCCTGGGGCCTGATTTTTCACTCGTCTCCGATGACGGCTAGGGCTATGTTTAGGGATGCTCGGAAACAGCGAACCCGGAGGGTCCAGTTGCATGTGGGGCTGCGTAAAGGCTCCCCTGGGGAGTTCTCTTGTACCCAAAGTCTTCCTTTGGGGGCACATTTGGATGGGCGAAAAGGCCTCGGAACGCATTTCCTGGGGCCTGATTTTTCACTCGTCTCCGATGACGGCTAGGGCTACGTATAGGTTTGCTCAGGAACAGCGAACCCGGAGGGTCCAGTTGCATGTGGGGCTGCGTAAAGGCTCCCCTGGGGAGTTCACTTGTACCCAAAGCCTTCCTTTGCGGGCACTTTTGGATGGTCCAAAGGGGCTCGCAACGCATTTCCTGGGGCCTGATTTTTCAGTCGTCTCCGATGCCGGCTAGGGCTATGTTTAGGGATGCTCAGAAACAGCGAACCCGGAGGGTCCAGTTGCATGTGTGGCTGCGTAAAGGCTCCCCTGGGGAGTTCTCTTGTACCCAAAGCCTTCCTTTGGGGGCACTTTTGGATGGGCGAAAAGGGCTCGCAACCCATTTCCTGGGGTTTGATTTTTCAGTCGTCTTCTATGCCGGCTAGGGCTATGTTTAGGTTTGCTCAGGAACAGCGAACCCGGAGGGTCCAGTTGCATGTGGGGCTGCGTAAAGGCTCCCCTGGGGAGTTCACTTGTACCCAAAGCCTTCCTTTGGTGATACTTTTGGATGGTCCAAAGGGGCTTGCAACTCGTTTTCTGGGGCCCGGGTTTTCAGTCTTCTCCCATGCCGGCTAGGGATATATTTAGGTTTACACGGAAATATCGAACCCGGAGGGTCCAGTTGCATGTGGGGCTGCGTAAAGTCTCCCCTGGGGAGTTCACTTGTACCCAAAGCCTTCCTTTGGGGGCACTTTTGGATGGGCAAAAAGGGCTAGCAACGCATTTCTCTGGGGTCTGATTTTTCAGTCGACTTCGATGCCGGCTAGGGCTATGTTTAGGGATGCTCGGAAACATCGAACCCGGAGGGTCCAGTTGCATGTTGGGCTACGTAAAGGCTCCCCTGGGGAGTTCACTTGTACCAAAAGCCTTCCTTTGGGGGCACATTTTGATGGGCGAAAAGAGCTCGTAACGCATTTCCTGGGGCCTGATTTTTCAGTGGTCATCGATGTGGCTGGGGCTATGTTTAGGGATGCTCGGAAACAGCGAACCCGGAGGATCCAGTTGCATGTGGGGCTGCGTAAAGGCTCCCCTGGGGAGTTCACTTGTACCCAAAGCCTTCCTTTTGGGGGCACTTTTGTATGTTCGAATTGGGCTTGCAACACACTTCCTGGGGCCTGATTTTTCATTCGTCTCCGATGCCGTCTAGGATTATGTTTAGGGATGCTCGGAAACAGCGAACCCGGAGGGTCCAGTTGCATGTGGGGCTGCGTAAAGGCTCCCCTGGGGAGTTCACTTGTACACAAAGCCTTTCTTTGCGGGCACTTTTGGATGGTCCAAAGGGGCTTGCAACGCGTTTTCTGGGGCCCGGGTTTTCAGTCTTCTCCCATGCCGGCTAGTGATATATTTAGGGTTGCTCGGAAAAATTGAACCCGGAGGGTCCAGTTGCATGTGGGGCTGCGTAAAGGCTCCCCTGGGGAGTTCACTTGTACCCAAAGCCTTCCTTTGGGGGCACTTTTGGATGGGCGAAAAGGGCTCGGAACGCATTTCCTGGGGCCTGATTTTTCACTCATCTCCGATGACGGCTAGGGCTACGTTTAGGTTTGCTCAGGAACAGCGAACCCGGAGGGTCCAGTTGCATGTGGGGCTGCGTAAAGGCTCCCCTGGGGAGTTCACTTGTACCCAAAGCCTTCCTTTGGGGGAACTTTTGGATGGTCCAAAGGGGCTCGCAACGCGTTTTCTGGGGCCCGGGTTTTCAGTCTTCTCCCATGCCGGCTAGTGATATATTTAGGTTTACCCGGAAAAATCGAACCCGGAGGGTCCAGTTGCATGTGGGGCTGCGTAAAGGCTCCCCTGGGGAGTTCACTTGTACCCAAAGCCTTCCTTTGGGGGCACTTTTGGATGGGAGAAAAGGGCTCGCAACGCATTTCCTGGGGCCTGATTTTTCAGTCGTCTCCGATGACGGCTAGGGCTACGTTTAGGTTTGCTCAGGAACAGCGAACCCGGAGGGTCCAGTTGCATGTGGGGCTGCGTAAAGGCTCCCCTGGGGAGTTCTCTTGTACCCAAAGCCTTCCTTTGGTGACACTTTTGGATGGTCCAAAGGGGCTTGCAACGCGTTTTCTGGGGCCCGGGTTTTCAGTCTTCTCCCAAGCCGGCTAGGGATATATTTAGGATTGCTAGGAAACAGCGAACACGGAGGGTCCAGTTGCATGTGGGGCTGCGTAAAGGCTCCCCTGGGGAGTTCACTTGTACCCAAAGCCTTCCTTTGGGGGAACTTTTGGATGGTCCAAAGGGGCTCGCAACGCGTTTTCTGGGGCCCGGGTTTTCAGTCTTCTCCCATGCCGGCTAGTGGTATATTTAGGTTTACACGGAAAAATCGAACCCGGAGGGTCCAGTTGCATGTGCGCCTGCGTAAAGGCTCCCCTGGGGAGTTCACTTGTACCCAAAGCCTTCCTCTGGGGGCACTTTTGGATGGGAGAAAAGGGCTCGCAACGCATTTCCTGAGGTCTGATTTTTCAGTCGACTTTGATGCCGGCTAGGGCTATGTTTAGGGATGCTCGGAAACATCGAACCCGGAGGGTCCAGTTGCATGTAGGGCTACGTAAAGGCTCCCTTGGGGAGTTCACTTGTACCCAAAGCCTTCCTTTGGGGGCACATTTGGATGGGCGAAAAGCGCTCGTAACGCATTTCCTGGGGCCTGATTTTTCAGTCGTCATCGATGCTGGCTAGGGTTATGTTTAGGGATGCTCGGAAACAGCGAACACGGAGGGTCCAGTTGCATGTGGGGCTGCGTAAAGGCTCCCCTGGGGAGTTCACTTTTACCCAAAGCCTTCCTTTGGGGGCACTTTTGGATGGGCAAAAAGGGCTTGCAACGCACTTCCTGGGGCCTGATTTTTCAGTCACCTTCGATGCCGTCTAGGATTATGTTTAGCGATGCTCGGAAACAGCGAACTCGGAGGGTCCAGTTGCATGTGGGGCTGCGTAAAGGCTCCCCTGGGGAGTTCTCTTGTACCCAAAGCCTTCCTTTGGGGGAACATTTGGATGGTCCGAAGGGGCTCGCAACGCATTTCCTGGGGCCTGATTTTTCAGTCGTCTCCGATGACGGCTAGGGCTATGTTTAGGGATGCTCAGAAACAGCGAACCCGGAGGGTCCAGTTGCATGTGGGGCTGCGTAAAGGCTCCCCTGGGGAGTTCACTTGTACCCAAAGCCTTCCTTTGGTGACACTTTTGGATGGTCCAAAGGGGCTTGCAACTCGTTTTCTGGGGCCCGGGTTTTCAGTCTTCTCCCATGCCGGCTAGTGATATATTTAGGGTTGCTCGGAAAAATTGAACCCGGAGGGTCCAGTTGCATGTGGGGCTGCGTAAAGTCTCCCCTGGGGAGTTCACTTGTACCCAAAGCCTTCCTTTGGGGGCACTTTTGGATGGGCGAAAAGGGCTCGCAACGCATTTCCTGGGGCCTGATTTTTCTGTCGTCATCGATGCCGGCTAGGGCTATGTTTAGGGATGCTCGGAAACAGCGAACCCGGAGGGTCCAGTTGCATGTGGGGCTGCGTAAAGGCTCCCCTGGGGAGTTCACTTGTACCCAAAGCCTTCCTTTGGAGGCACTTTTGGATGGGCAAAAAGGCCTCGGAACACATTTCCTGGGGCCTGATTTTTCACTCATCTCCGATGACGGCTAGGGCTACGTTTAGGTTTGCTCAGGAACAGCGAACACGGAGGGTCCAGTTGCATGTGGGGCTGCGTAAAGGCTCCCCTGGGGAATTCTCTTGTACCCAAAGCCTTCCTTTGGTGACACTTTTGGATGGTCCAAAGGGGCTTGCAACGCGTTTTCTGGGGCCCGGGTTTTCAGTCTTCTCCCAAGCCGGCTAGGGATATATTTAGGATTGCTAGGAAAAATCGAACCCGGAGGGTCCAGTTGCATGTGGGGCTGCGTAAAGGCTCCCCTGGGGAGTTCACTTGTACCCAAAGCCTTCCTTTGGGGGCACTTTTGGATTTGCAAAAAGGCCTCGGAACGCATTTCCTGGGGCCTGATTTTTCACTCATCTCCGATGACGGCTAGGGCTATGTTTAGGGATGCTCGGAAACAGCGAACACGGAGGGTCCAGTTGCATGTGGGGCTTCATAAAGGCTCCCCTGGGGAGTTCACTTGTACCCAAAGCCTTCCTTTGGGGGCACTTTTGGATGGACGAAAAGGGCTCGCAACGCATTTCCTGGGGCCTGATTTTTCATTCGTCTTCGATGCCGGCTAGGGCTATGTTTAGGGATGCTCGGAAACAGCGAACCCGGAGGGTCCAGTTGCATGTGGGGCTGCGTAAAGGCTCCCCTGGGGAGTTCACTTGTACCCAAAGCCTTCCTTTGGGGGCACTTTTGGATGGGCGAATAGGGCTCGTAACGCATTTCCTAGGGCCTGATTTTTCAGTCGTCATCGATGCCGGCTAGGGCTATGTTTAGGGATGCTCGGAAACAGCGATCCCGAAGGGTCCAGTTGCATGTGGGGCTGCGTAAAGGCTCCCCTGGGGAGTTCACTTGTACCCAAAGCCTTCCTTTGGGGGAACTTTTGGATGGTCCGAAGGGGCTCGCAACGCATTTCCTGGGGCCTGATTTTTCACTCGTCTCCGATGACGGCTAGGGCTACGTTTAGGTTTGCTCAGGAACAGCGAACCCAGAGGGTCCAGTTGCTCCTGGGGCTGCGTAAAGGCTCCCCTGGGGAGTTCACTTGTACCCAAAGCCTTCCTTTGGTGACACTTTTGGATGGTCCGAAGGGGCTCGTAACGCATTTCCTGGGGCCTTATTTTTCAGTCGTCATCGATGTGGCTAGGGATATGTTTAGGGATGCTCGGAAACAGCGAACCCGGAGGGTCCAGTTGCATGTGGGGCTGCGAAAAGGCTCCCCTGGGGAGTTCACTTATACCCAAAGCCTTCCTTTGCGGGCACTTTTGGATGGTCCTAAGGGGCTCGCAACGCATTTCCTGGGGCCTGATTTTTCAGTCGTCTCCGATGACGGCTAGGGCTACGTTTAGGTTTGCTCATGAACAGCAAACCCGGAGGGTCCAGTTGCATGTGGGGCTGCGTAAAGGCTTCCCTGGGGAGTTCACTTGTACCCAAAGCCTTCCTTTGGTGATACTTTTGGATGGTCCAAAGGGACTTGCAACGCGTTTTCTGGGGCCCGGGTTTTCAGTCTTCTCCCATGCCGGCTAGTGATATATTTAGGTTTACCCGGAAAAATCGAACCCGGAGGGTCCAGTTGCATGTGGGGCTGCGTAAAGGCTCCCCTGGGGAGTTCACTTGTACCCAAAGCCTTCCTTTGGGGGCACTTTTGGATGGGCGAAAAGAGCTCGTAACGCATTACCTGGGGCCTGATTTTTCAGTCGTCATCGATGTGGCTAGGGCTATGTTTAGGGATGCTCGGAAACAGCGAACCCGGAGGATCCAGTTGCATGTGGGGCTGCGTAAAGGCTCCCCTGGGGAGTTCACTTGTACCCAAAGCCTTCCTTTGGGGGCACTTTTGTATGTTCGAATTGGGCTTGCAACACACTTCCTGGGGCCTGATTTTTCATTCGTCTCCGATGCCGTCTAGGACTATGTTTAGGGATGCTCGGAAAGAGCGAACCCGGAGGGTCCAGTTGCATGTGGGGCTGCGTAAAGTCTCCCCTGGGGAGATCACTTGTACCCAAAGACTTTCTTTGCGGGCACTTTTGGATGGTCCAAAGGGGCTTGCAACGCATTTCCTGGGGCCTGATTTTTCACTCGTCTTCGAAACCGGTTAGGGCTATGTTTAGGGATGCTCGGAAACAGCGAACCCGAAGGGTCCAGTTGCATGTGGGGCTGCGTAAAGGCTCCCCTGGGGAGTTCACTTGTACCCAAAGCCTTCCTTTGGAGGCACTTTTGGATGGGCAAAAAGGCCTCGGAACGCATTTCCTGGGGCCTTATTTTTCACTCATCTCCGATTACGGCTAGGGCTACGTATAGGTTTGCTCAGGAACAGCGAACCCGGAGGGTCCAGTTGCATGTGGGGCTGCGTAAAGGCTCCCCTGGGGAGTTCACTTGTACCCAAAGCCTTCCTTTGGGGGAACTTTAGGATGGTCCGAAGGGGCTCGCAACGCATTTCCTGGGGCCTGATTTTTCACTTGTCTCCGATGACGGCTAGGGCTATGTTTAGGTTTGCTTAGGAACAGCGAACCCGGAAGGTCCAGTTGCATGTGGGGCTGCGTTAAGCCTCCCCTGGGGAGATCACTTGTACCCAAAGCCTTCCTTTGCGGGCACTTTTGCATGGTCCAAAGAGGCTCACAACGCATTTCCTGGGGCCTGATTTTTCACTCATCTCTGATGACGGCTAGGGCTACGTTTAGGTTTGCTCATGAACAGCGAACCCGGAGGGTCCAGTTGCATGTGGGGCTGCGTAAAGGCTCCCCTGGGGAGTTCACTTGTACCCAAAACCTTCCTTTAGTGATACTTTTGGATGGTCCAAAGGGGCTTGCAACGTGTTTTCTGGGGCCCGGGTTTTCAGCCTTCTCCCATGCCGGCTAGTGATATATTTAGTGTTGCTCGGAAAAATCGAACCCGGAGGGCCCAGTTGCATGTGGGGCTGCGTAAAGGCTCCCCTGGGGAGTTCACTTGTACCCAAAGCCTTCCTTTGGGGGCACATTTGGATGGGCGAAAAGGCCTCGCAACGCATTTCCTGGGGCCTGATTTTTCAGTCGTCTCCGATGACAGCTAGGGCTACGTTTAGGTTTGCTCAGGAACAGCGAACCCGGAGGGTCCAGTTGCATGTGGGGCTGCGTAAAGGCTCCCCTGGGGAGTTCACTTGTACCCAAAGCCTTCCGTTGGTGATACTTTTGGATGGTCCAAAGGGGCTTGCAACGCGTTTTCTGGGGCCCGGGTTTTCAGTCTTCTCCCATGCCGGCTAGTGATATATTTAGGTTTGCTCGGAAAAATTTAACCCGGAGGGTCCAGTTGCATGTGGGCCTGCGTAAAGGCTACCCTGGGGAGTTCACTTGTACCCAAAGCCTTCCTTTGGGGGAACTTTAGGATGGTCCGAAGGGGCTCGCAACGCATTTCCTGGGGCCTGATTTTTCACTTGTCTCCGATGACGGCTAGGGCTATGTTTAGGTTTGCTTAGGAACAGCGAACCCGGAGGGTCCAGTTGCATGTGGGGCTGCGTTAAGGCTCCCCTGGGGAGATCACTTGTACCCAAAGCTTTCATTTGCAGGCACTTTTACATGGTCCAAAGGGGCTCACAACGCATTTCCTGGGGCCTGATTTTTCACTCATCTCTGATGACGGCTAGGGCTACGTTTAGGTTTGCTCATGAACAGCGAACCCGGAGGGTCCAGTTGCATGTGGGGCTGCGTAAAGGCTCCCCTGGGGAGTTCACTTGTACCCAAAACCTTCCTTTAGTGATACTTTTGGATGGTCCAAAGGGGCTTGCAACGTGTTTTCTGGGGCCCGGGTTTTCAGTCTTCTCCCATGCCGGCTAGTGATATATTTAGTGTTGCTCGGAAAAATCGAACCCGGAGGGCCCAGTTGCATGTGGGGCTGCGTAAAGGCTCCCCTGGGGAGTTCACTTGTACCCAAAGCCTTCCTTTGGGTGCACATTTGGATGGGCGAAAAGGCCTCGCAACGCATTTCCTGGGGCCTGATTTTTCAGTCGTCTCCGATGACAGCTAGGGCTACGTTTAGGTTTGCTCAGGAACAGCGAACCCGGAGGGTCCAGTTGCATGTGGGGCTGCGTAAAGGCTCCCCTGGGGAGTTCACTTGTACCCAAAGCCTTCCGTTGGTGATACTTTTGGATGGTCCAAAGGGGCTTGCAACGCGTTTTCTGGGGCCCGGGTTTTCAGTCTTCTCCCATGCCGGCTAGTGATATATTTAGGTTTGCTCGGAAAAATTTAACCCGGAGGGTCCAGTTGCATGTGGGCCTGCGTAAAGGCTACCCTGGGGAGTTCACTTGTACCCAAAGCCTTCCTTTGGGGGCACTTTTGGATGGACGAAAAGGGCTCGCAACGCATTTCATGGGGCCTGATTTTTCAGTCGACTTCGATGACGGCTAGGGATATGTTTAGGGATGTTCGGAAACATCGAACCTGGAGGGTCCAGTTGCATGTGGGGCTGCGTAAAGGCTCCCCTGGGGAGTTCACTTGTACCCAAAGCCTTCCTTTGGTGACACTTTTGGATGGTCCAAAGGGGCTTGCAACGCGTTTTCTGGGGCCCGGGTTTTCAGTCTTCTCCCATGCCGGCTAGTGATATATTTAGGTTTACCCGGAAAAATCGAACCCGGAGGGTCCAGTTGCATGTGGGGCTGCGTAAAGGCTCCCCTGGGGAGTTCACTTGTATCCAAAGCCTTCCTTTGGGGGCACTTTTGGATGGGCAAAAAGGGCTCGAAATGCATTTCCTGGGGCCTGATTTTTCACTCATCTCCGATGACGGCTAGGGCTACGTTTAGGTTTGCTCAGGAACAGCGAACCCGGAGGGTCCAGTTGCATGTGGGGCTGCGTAAAGGCTCCCCTTGGGAGTTCACTTGTACCCAAAGCCTTCCTTTGGTGAAATTTTTGGATGGTCCGAAGGGGCTCGCAACGCATTTCCTGGGGCCTGATTTTTCACTTGTCTCCGATGACGGCTAGGGCTATGTTTAGGTTTGCTTAGGAACGGCGAACCCGGAGGGTCCAGTTGCATGTGGGGCTGCGTTAAGGCTCCCCTGGGGAGATCACTTGTACCCAAAGCCTTCCTTTGCAGGCACTTTTGAATGGTCCAAAGGTTCTCGCAACGCATTTCCTGGGGCCTGATTTTTCTGTCGTCATCGATGCCGGCTAGGGCTATGTTTAGGGATGCTCGGAAACAGCGAACCCGGAGGGTCCAGTTGCATGTGGGGCTGCGTAAAGGCTCCCCTGGGGAGTTCACTTGTACCCAAAGCCTTCCTTTGGGGACACTTTTGGATGGTCCAAAGGGGCTTGCAACGCGTTTTCTGGGGCCCGGGTTTTCAGTCTTCTCCCATGCCGGCTAGTGATATATTTAGGGTTGCTCGGAAACAGCGATCCCGAAGGGTCCAGTTGCATGTGGGGCTGCGTAAAGGCTCCCCTGGGGAGTTCACTTGTACCCAAAGCCTTTCTTTGGGGGCACTTTTGGATGGGCGAAAAGGGCTCGCAACTCATTTCCTGGGGCCTGATTTTTCACTCATCTCCGATGACGGCTAGGACTATGTTTAGGGATGCTCGGAAACAGCGAACACGGAGGGTCCAGTTGCATGTGGGGCTGCGTAAAGGCTCCCCTGGGGAGTTCACTTGTACCCAAAGCCTTCCTTTGGGGGCACATTTGGATGGGCGAAAAGGCCTCGCAACGCATTTCCTGGGGCCTGATTTTTCAGTCGTCTCCGAAGACGGCTAGGGCTACGTTTAGGTTTGCTCAGGAACAGCGAACCCGGAGGGTCCAGTTGCATGTGGGGCTGCGTAAAGTCTCCCCTGGGGAGATCACTTGTACCCAAAGCCTTCCTTTGCGGGCACTTTTGGATGGTCCAAAGGGGCTTGCAACGCATTTCCTAGGGCCTGATTTTTCAGTCGTCTCTGATGACGGCTAGGGCTATGTTTAGGTTTGCTCATGAACAGCGAACCCGGAGGGTCCAGTTGCATGTGGGGCTGCGTAAAGGCTCCCCTGGGGAGTTCACTTTTACCCAAAGCATTCCTTTGGTGATACTTTTGGATGGTCCAAAGGGGCTTGCAACGCGTTTTCTGAGGCCCGGGTTTTCAGTCTTCTCCCATGCCGGCTAGTGATATATTTAGGGATGCTCGGAAACAGCGAACCCGGAGGGTCCAGTTGCATGTGGGGCTGCGTAAAGGCTCCCCTGGGGAGTTCACTTGTACCCAAAGCCTTCCTTTGGGGGCACTTTTGTATGTTCGAATTGGGCTTGCAACGCACTTCCTGGGGCCTGATTTTTCATTCGTCTTCGATGCCGTCTAGGGTTATGTTTAGGGATGCTCGGAAACAGCGAACCCGGAGGGTCCAGTTGCATGTGGGGCTGCGTAAAGGCTCCCCTGGGGAGTTCACTTGTACCCAAAGCCTTCCTTTGGGGGCACTTTTGGATGGGCGAAAAGGGCTCGCAACGCATTTCCTGGGGCCTGATTTTTCACTCGTCTCCGAAGACGGCTAGGGCTACGTTTAGGTTTGCTCAGGAACAGCGAACCTGGAGGGTCCAGTTGCATGTGGGGCTGCGTACAGGCTCCCCTGGGGAGTTCACTTGTACCCAAAGCCTTCCTTTGCGGGCACTTTTGGATGGTCCAAAGGGGCTTGCAACGCATTTCCTGGGGCCTGATTTTTCACTCGTCTCCGATGACGGCTAGGGCTACGTTTAGATTTGCTCATTAACAGAGAACCCGGAGGGTCCAGTTGCATGTGCGGCTGCGTAAAGGCTCCCCTGGGGAGTTCTCTTGTACCCAAAGCCTTCCTTTGGTGACACTTTTGGATGGTCCAAAGGGGCTTGCAACGCGTTTTCTGGGGCCCGGGTTTTCAGTCTTCTCCCATGCCGGCTAGTGATATATTTAGGGTTGCTCGGAAACAGCGATCCCGAAGGGTCCAGTTGCATGTGGGGCTGCGTAAAGGCTCCCCTGGGGAGTTCACTTGTACCCAAAGCCTTTCTTTGGGGGCACTTTTGGATGGGCGAAAAGGGCTCGCAACGCATTTCCTGGGGCCTGATTTTTCACTCATCTCCGATGCCGGCTAGGGCTATGTTTAGGTTTGCTCATGAACAGCGAACCCGGAGGGTCCAGTTGCATGTGGGGCTGCGTAAAGGCTCCCCTGGGGAGTTCACTTGTACCCAAAGCATTCCTTTGGTGATACTTTTGGATGGTCCAAAGGGGCTTGCAACGCGTTTTCTGAGGCCCGGGTTTTCAGTCTTCTCCCATGCCGGCTAGTGATATATTTAGGTTTCCTCGGAAAAATCGAACCCGGAGGGTCCAGTTGCATGTGGGGCTGCGTAAAGGCTCCCCTGGGGAGTTCACTTGTACCCAAAGCCTTCCCTTGGGGGCACTTTTGGATGGATGAACAGGGCTCGCAACGCATTTCCTGGGGCCTGATTTTTCAGTCGTCTCCGATGCCTGCTAGGGCTATGTTTAGGGATGCTCGGAAACAGCGAACCCGGAGGGTCCAGTTGCATGTGGGGCTGCGTAAAGGCTCCCCTGGGGAGTTCACTTGTACCCAAAGCCTTCCTTTGGGGGAACTTTTGGATGGGCGAAAAGGGCTCGTAATGTATTTCCTGGGGCCTGATTTTTCAGTCGTCTCCGATGCCTGCTAGGGCTATGTTTAGGGATGTTCGGAAACAGCGATCCCGAAGGGTCCAGTTGCATGTGCGGCTGCGTTAAGGCTCCCCTGGGGAGATCACTTGTACCCAAAGCCTTCCTTTGCGGGCACTTTTGGATGGTCCAAAGGGGCTTGCAACGCATTTCCTGGGGCCTGATTTTTCAGTCGTCTCCGATGACGGCTAGGGCTACGTTTAGGTTTGCTCATTAACAGCGAACCCGGAGGGTCCAGTTGCATGTGGGGCTGCGTAAAGGCTCCCCTGGGGAGTTCACTTGTACCCAAAGCCTCCCTTTGGTGATACTTTTGGATGGTCCAAAGGGGCTTGCAACGCGTTTTCTGGGGCCCGGGTTTTCAGTCTTCTCCCATGCCGGCTAGTGATATATTTAGGTTTGCTCGGAAAAATCGAACCCGGAGGGTCCAGTTGCATGTGGGGCTGCGTAAAGGCTCCCCTGGGGAGTTCACTTGTACCCAAAGCCTTCCTTTGGGGGCACTTTTGGATGGACGAAAAGGGCTCACAACGCATTTCCTGGGGTCTGATTTTTCAGTCGATTTCGATGCCGGCTAGGGCTATGTTTAGGGATGCTCGGAAACATCGAACCCGGAGGGTCCAGTTGCATGTGGGGCTGCGTAAAGGCTCCCCTGGGGAGTTCCCTTGTACCCAAAGCCTTCCTTTGGGGGCACTTTTGGATGGGGGAAAAGGACTCGGAACGCATTTCCTGGGGCCTGATTTTTCTGTCGTCATCGATGCCGGCTAGGGCTATGTTTAGGGATGCTCGGAAACAGCGAACCCGGAGGGTCCAGTTGCATGTGGGGCTGCGTAAAGGCTCCCCTGGGGAGTTCACTTGTACACAAAGCCTTCCTTTGGGGGCACTTTTGGATGGGGAAAAAGGGCTCGCAACGCATTTCCTTGGGCCTGATTTTTCACTCGTCTCCGATGCAGTCTAGGACTATGTTTAGGGATGCTCGGAAACAGCGAACGCGGAGGGTCCAGTTGCATGAGGGGCTGCGTAAAGGCTCCCCTGGGGAGTTCTCTTGTACCCAATGTCTTCCTTTGCGGGCACTTTTGGATGGGCGAAAAGGGCTCGTAACGCATTTCCTGGGGACTGATTTTTCAGTCGTCTCCGATGACGGCTAGGGCTACGTTTAGGTTTGCTCAGGAACAGCGAACCCGAAGGGTCCAGTTGCATGTGGGGCTGTGTAAAGGCTCCCCTGGTGAGATCACTTGTACCCAAAGCCTTCCTTTGCGGGCACTTTTGGATGGTCCAAAGGGGCTTGCAACGCATTTCCTGGGGCCTGATTTTTCAGTCATCTCCGATGACGGCTAGGGCTACGTTAAGGTTTGCTCATGAACAGCGAACCCGGAGGGTCCAGTTGCATGTGGGGCTGCGTAAAGGCTCCCCTGGGGAGTTCACTTGTACCCAAAGCCTTCCTTTGGTGATACTTTTGGATGGTCCAAAGGGGCGTGAAACGCGTTTTCTGGGGCCCGGGTTTTCAGTCTTCTCCCATGCCGGCTACGGATATATTTAGGGTTGCTCGGAAAAATCGAACCCGGAGGGTCCAGTTGCATGTGGGGCTGCGTAAAGGCTCCCCTGGGGAGTTCACTTGTACCCAAAGCCTTCCTTTGGGGGCACTTTTGGATGGTCCTAAGGGGCTCGCAACACATTTCCTGGGGCCTGATTTTTCAGTCGTCATCAAAGCTGGCTAGGGCTATGTTTAGGGATGCTCGGAAACAGCGATCCCGAAGGGTCCAGTTGCATGTGGGGCTGCGTAAAGGCTCCCCTGGGGAGTTCACTTGTACCCAAAGCCTTCCTTTGCGGGCACTTTTGGATGGGCGAAAAGGGCTCGCAACACATTTCCTGGGTCCTGATTTTTCAGTCGTCTTCGATGCCGTCTAGGGCTATGTTTAGGGATGCTCGGAAACAGCGAACCCGGAGGGTCCAGTTGCATGTGGGGCTGCGTAAAGGCTCCCCTGGGGAGTTCTCTTGTACCCAAAGTCTTCCTTTGGGGGCACATTTGGATGGGCGAAAAGGCCTCGGAACGCATTTCCTGGGGCCTGATTTTTCAGTCGTCTCCGATGACGGCTAGGGCTACGTTTAGGTTTGCTCAGGAACAGCGAACCCGGAGGGTCCAGTTGCATGTGGGGCTGCGTAAAGGCTCCCCTGGGGAGTTCACTTGTACACAAAGCCTTCCTTTGGGGGCACTTTTGAATGGACGAAAAGGGCTCGCAACGCATTTCCTGGGGCCTGATTTTTCAGTCGTCTTCGATGCCGGCTAGGGCTATGTTTAGGGATGCTCGGAAACAGCGAACCCGGAGGGTCCAGTTGCATGTGGGGCTGCGTAAAGGCTCCCCTGGGAAGTTCACTTGTACCCAAAGCCTTCCTTTGGGGGCACTTTTGGATGGGCGAAAAGGGCTCGCAACGCATTTCCTGGGGCCTGATTTTTCACTCGTCTCCGAAGACGGCTAGGGCTACGTTTAGGTTTGCTCAGGAACAGCGAACCTGGAGGGTCCAGTTGCATGTGGGGCTGCGTACAGGCTCCCCTGGGGAGATCACTTGTACCCAAAGCCTTCCTTTGCGGGCACTTTTGGATGGTCCAAAGGGGCTTGCAACGCATTTCCTGGGGCCTGATTTTTCACTCGTCTTCGATGCCGGTTAGGGCTATGTTTAGGGATGCTCGGAAACAGCGAACCCGGAGGGTCCAGTTGCATGTGGGGCTGCGTAAAGGCTCCCCTGGGGAGTTCACTTGTACCAAAAGCCTTCCTTTGGTGACACTTTTGGATGGTCCAAAGGGGCTTGCAACGCGTTTTCTGGGGCCCGGGTTTTCAGTCTTCTCCCATGCCGGCTAGTGATATATTTAGGGTAGCTCGGAAAAATTGAACCCGGAGGGTCCAGTTGCATGTGGGGCTGCGTAAAGGCTCCCCTGGGGAGTTCACTTGTACCCAAAGCCTTCCTTTGCGGGCACTTTTGGATGGTCCAAAGGGGCTTGCAACGCATTTCCTGGGGCCTGATTTTTCAGTCGTCTCCGATGACGGCTAGGGCTACGTTTAGGATTGCTCATGAACAACGAACCCGGAGGGTCCAGTTGCATGTGGGGCTGCGTAAAGGCTCCCCTGGGGAGTTCACTTGTACCCAAAGCCTTCCTTTGGGGGCACTTTTGGATGGGCGAAAAGGGCTCGCAACGCATTTCCTGGGGCCTGATTTTTCACTCGTCTTCGATGCCTGTTAGGGCTATGTTTAGGGATGCTCGGAAACAGCAAACCCGGAGGGTCCAGTTGCATGTGGGGCTGCGTAAAGGCTCCCCTGGGGAGTTCACTTGTACCCAAAGCCTTCCTTTGGTGACACTTTTGGATGGTCCAAAGGGGCTTGCATCGCGTTTTCTGGGGCCCGGGTTTTCAGTCTTCTCCCATGCCGGCTAGTGATATATTTAGGGTTGCTCGGAAAAATTGAACCCGGAGGGTCCAGTTGCATGTGGGGCTGCGTAAAGGCTCCCCTGGGGAGTTCAGTTGTACCCAAAGCCTTCCTTTGGGGGCACTTTTGGATGGGCGAAAAGGGCTCGGAACGCATTTCCTGGGGCCTGATTTTTCACTCGTCTCCAATGCCGGTTAGGGCTATGTTTAGGGATGCTCGGAAACAGCGAACCCGGAGGGTCCAGTTGCATGTGGGGCTGCGTAAAGGCTCCCCTGGGGAGTTCACTTGTACCCAAAGCCTTCCTTTGGTGAAATTTTTGGATGGTCCAAAGGGGCTTGCAACGCGTTTTCTGGGGCCCGGGTTTTCAGTCTTCTCCCATGCCGGATAGTGATATATTTAGGGTTGCTCGGAAAAATCGAACGCGGAGGGTCCAGTTGCATGTGGGGCTGCGTAAAGGCTCCCCTGGGGAGTTCACTTGTATCCAAAGCCTTCCTTTGGGGGCACTTTTGGATGGGCGAAAAGGGCTCGAAACGCATTTCCTGGGGCCTGATTTTTCACTTGTCTCCGATGACGGCTAGGGCTATGTTTAGGTTTGCTTAGGAACGGCGAACCCGGAGGGTCCAGTTGCATGTGGGGCTGCGTAAAGGCTCCCCTGGGGAGATCACTTGTACCCAAAGCCTTCCTTTGCAGGCACTTTTGGATGGTCCAAAGGGGCTCGCAACGCATTTCCTGGGGCCTGATTTTTCTGTCGTCATCGATGCCGGCTAGGGCTATGTTTAGGGATGCTCGGAAACAGCGAACCCGGAGGGTCCAGTTGCATGTGGGGCTGCGTAAAGGCTCCCCTGGGGAGTTCACTTGTACCCAAAGCCTTCCTTTGGGGGCACTTTTGGATGGGCAAAAAGGACTCGGAACGCATTTCCTGGGGCCTGATTTTTCACTCGTCTCCGATGCCGTCTAGGACTATGTTTAGGGATGCTCGGAAACAGCGAACCCGGAGGGTCCAGTTGCATGTGGGGCTGCGTTAAGGCTCCCCTGGGGAGATCACTTGTACCCAAAGCCTTCCTTTGCGGGCACTTTTGGATGGTCCAAAGGGGCTTGCAACGCATTTCCTGGGGCCTGATTTTTCAGTCGTCTCCGATGACGGCTAGGGCTACGTTTAGGTTTGCTCATTAACAGCGAACCCGGAGGGTCCAGTTGCATGTGGGGCTGCGTAAAGGCTCCCCTGGGGAGTTCACTTGTACCCAAAGCCTCCCTTTGGTGATACTTTTGGATGGTCCAAAGGGGCTTGCAACGCGTTTTCTGGGGCCCGGGTTTTCAGTCTTCTCCCATGCCGGCTAGTGATATATTTAGGTTTGCTCGGAAAAATCGAACCCGGAGGGTCCAGTTGCATGTGGGGCTGCGTAAAGGCTCCCCTGGGGAGTTCACTTGTACCCAAAGCCTTCCTTTGGGGGCACTTTTGGATGGACGAAAAGGGCTCACAACGCATTTCCTGGGGTCTGATTTTTCAGTCGATTTCGATGCCGGCTAGGGCTATGTTTAGGGATGCTCGGAAACATCGAACCCGGAGGGTCCAGTTGCATGTGGGGCTGCGTAAAGGCTCCCCTGGGGAGTTCCCTTGTACCCAAAGCCTTCCTTTGGGGGCACTTTTGGATGGGGGAAAAGGACTCGGAACGCATTTCCTGGGGCCTGATTTTTCTGTCGTCATCGATGCCGGCTAGGGCTATGTTTAGGGATGCTCGGAAACAGCGAACCCGGAGGGTCCAGTTGCATGTGGGGCTGCGTAAAGGCTCCCCTGGGGAGTTCACTTGTACACAAAGCCTTCCTTTGGGGGCACTTTTGGATGGGGAAAAAGGGCTCGCAACGCATTTCCTTGGGCCTGATTTTTCACTCGTCTCCGATGCAGTCTAGGACTATGTTTAGGGATGCTCGGAAACAGCGAACGCGGAGGGTCCAGTTGCATGAGGGGCTGCGTAAAGGCTCCCCTGGGGAGTTCTCTTGTACCCAATGTCTTCCTTTGCGGGCACTTTTGGATGGGCGAAAAGGGCTCGTAACGCATTTCCTGGGGACTGATTTTTCAGTCGTCTCCGATGACGGCTAGGGCTACGTTTAGGTTTGCTCAGGAACAGCGAACCCGAAGGGTCCAGTTGCATGTGGGGCTGTGTAAAGGCTCCCCTGGTGAGATCACTTGTACCCAAAGCCTTCCTTTGCGGGCACTTTTGGATGGTCCAAAGGGGCTTGCAACGCATTTCCTGGGGCCTGATTTTTCAGTCATCTCCGATGACGGCTAGGGCTACGTTAAGGTTTGCTCATGAACAGCGAACCCGGAGGGTCCAGTTGCATGTGGGGCTGCGTAAAGGCTCCCCTGGGGAGTTCACTTGTACCCAAAGCCTTCCTTTGGTGACACTTTTGGATGGTCCAAAGGGGCGTGAAACGCGTTTTCTGGGGCCCGGGTTTTCAGTCTTCTCCCATGCCGGCTACGGATATATTTAGGGTTGCTCGGAAAAATCGAACCCGGAGGGTCCAGTTGCATGTGGGGCTGCGTAAAGGCTCCCCTGGGGAGTTCACTTGTACCCAAAGCCTTCCTTTGGGGGCACTTTTGGATGGTCCTAAGGGGCTCGCAACACATTTCCTGGGGCCTGATTTTTCAGTCGTCATCAAAGCTGGCTAGGGCTATGTTTAGGGATGCTCGGAAACAGCGATCCCGAAGGGTCCAGTTGCATGTGGGGCTGCGTAAAGGCTCCCCTGGGGAGTTCACTTGTACCCAAAGCCTTCCTTTGCGGGCACTTTTGGATGGGCGAAAAGGGCTCGCAACACATTTCCTGGGTCCTGATTTTTCAGTCGTCTTCGATGCCGTCTAGGGCTATGTTTAGGGATGCTCGGAAACAGCGAACCCGGAGGGTCCAGTTGCATGTGGGGCTGCGTAAAGGCTCCCCTGGGGAGTTCTCTTGTACCCAAAGTCTTCCTTTGGGGGCACATTTGGATGGGCGAAAAGGCCTCGGAACGCATTTCCTGGGGCCTGATTTTTCAGTCGTCTCCGATGACGGCTAGGGCTACGTTTAGGTTTGCTCAGGAACAGCGAACCCGGAGGGTCCAGTTGCATGTGGGGCTGCGTAAAGGCTCCCCTGGGGAGTTCACTTGTACCCAAAGCCTTCCTTTGGGGGCACTTTTGAATGGACGAAAAGGGCTCGCAACGCATTTCCTGGGGCCTGATTTTTCAGTCGTCTTCGATGCCGGCTAGGGCTATGTTTAGGGATGCTCGGAAACAGCGAACCCGGAGGGTCCAGTTGCATGTGGGGCTGCGTAAAGGCTCCCCTGGGGAGTTCACTTGTACCCAAAGCCTTCCTTTGGGGGCACTTTTGGATGGGCGAAATGGGCTCGCAACGCATTTCCTGGGGCCTGATTTTTCACTCGTCTCCGAAGACGGCTAGGGCTACGTTTAGGTTTGCTCAGGAACAGCGAACCTGGAGGGTCCAGTTGCATGTGGGGCTGCGTACAGGCTCCCCTGGGGAGATCACTTGTACCCAAAGCCTTCCTTTGCGGGCACTTTTGGATGGTCCAAAGGGGCTTGCAACGCATTTCCTGGGGCCTGATTTTTCACTCGTCTCCGATGACGGCTAGGGCTACGTTTAGGTTTGCTCATTAACAGAGAACCCGGAGGGTCCAGTTGCATGTGCGGCTGCGTAAAGGCTCCCCTGGGGAGTTCTCTTGTACCCAAAGCCTTCCTTTGGTGACACTTTTGGATGGTCCAAAGGGGCTTGCAACGCATTTTCTGGGGCCCGGGTTTTCAGTCTTCTCCCATGCAGGTTAGGGATATAATTAGGGTTGCTCGGAAAAATCGAACCCGAAGGGTCCAGTTGCATGTGGGGCTGCGTAAAGGCTCCCCTGGGAACTTCAGATGTACCCAAAGCCTTCCTTTGGTGACACTTTTGGATGGGCGAAAAGGGCTCGCAACGCATTTCCTGGGGCCTGATTTTTCACTCGTCTTCGATGCCGGTTAGGGCTATGTTTAGGGATGCTCGGAAACAGCGAACCCGGAGGGTCCAGTTGCATGTGGGGCTGCGTAAAGGCTCCCCTGGGGAGTTCACTTGTACCAAAAGCCTTCCTTTGGTGACACTTTTGGATGGTCCAAAGGGGCTTGCAACGCGTTTTCTGGGGCCCGGGTTTTCAGTCTTCTCCCATGCCGGCTAGTGATATATTTAGGGTAGCTCGGAAAAATTGAACCCGGAGGGTCCAGTTGCATGTGGGGCTGCGTAAAGGCTCCCCTGGGGAGTTCACTTGTACCCAAAGCCTTCCTTTGCGGGCACTTTTGGATGGTCCAAAGGGGCTTGCAACGCATTTCCTGGGGCCTGATTTTTCAGTCGTCTCCGATGACGGCTAGGGCTACGTTTAGGATTGCTCATGAACAACGAACCCGGAGGGTCCAGTTGCATGTGGGGCTGCGTAAAGGCTCCCCTGGGGAGTTCACTTGTACCCAAAGCCTTCCTTTGGGGGCACTTTTGGATGGGCGAAAAGGGCTCGCAACGCATTTCCTGGGGCCTGATTTTTCACTCGTCTTCGATGCCGGTTAGGGCTATGTTTAGGGATGCTCGGAAACAGCAAACCCGGAGGGTCCAGTTGCATGTGGGGCTGCGTAAAGGCTCCCCTGGGGAGTTCACTTGTACCCAAAGCCTTCCTTTGGTGACACTTTTGGATGGTCCAAAGGGGCTTGCATCGCGTTTTCTGGGGCCCGGGTTTTCAGTCTTCTCCCATGCCGGCTAGTGATATATTTAGGGTTGCTCGGAAAAATTGAACCCGGAGGGTCCAGTTGCATGTGGGGCTGCGTAAAGGCTCCCCTGGGGAGTTCAGTTGTACCCAAAGCCTTCCTTTGGGGGCACTTTTGGATGGGCGAAAAGGGCTCGGAACGCATTTCCTGGGGCCTGATTTTTCACTCGTCTCCAATGCCGGTTAGGGCTATGTTTAGGGATGCTCGGAAACAGCGAACCCGGAGGGTCCAGTTGCATGTGGGGCTGCGTAAAGGCTCCCCTGGGGAGTTCACTTGTACCCAAAGCCTTCCTTTGGTGAAATTTTTGGATGGTCCAAAGGGGCTTGCAACGCGTTTTCTGGGGCCCGGGTTTTCAGTCTTCTCCCATGCCGGATAGTGATATATTTAGGGTTGCTCGGAAAAATCGAACGCGGAGGGTCCAGTTGCATGTGGGGCTGCGTAAAGGCTCCCCTGGGGAGTTCACTTGTATCCAAAGCCTTCCTTTGGGGGCACTTTTGGATGGGCGAAAAGGGCTCGAAACGCATTTCCTGGGGCCTGATTTTTCACTTGTCTCCGATGACGGCTAGGGCTATGTTTAGGTTTGCTTAGGAACGGCGAACCCGGAGGGTCCAGTTGCATGTGGGGCTGCGTAAAGGCTCCCCTGGGGAGATCACTTGTACCCAAAGCCTTCCTTTGCAGGCACTTTTGGATGGTCCAAAGGGGCTCGCAACGCATTTCCTGGGGCCTGATTTTTCTGTCGTCATCGATGCCGGCTAGGGCTATGTTTAGGGATGCTCGGAAACAGCGAACCCGGAGGGTCCAGTTGCATGTGGGGCTGCGTAAAGGCTCCCCTGGGGAGTTCACTTGTACCCAAAGCCTTCCTTTGGGGGCACTTTTGGATGGGCAAAAAGGACTCGGAACGCATTTCCTGGGGCCTGATTTTTCACTCGTCTCCGATGCCGTCTAGGACTATGTTTAGGGATGCTCGGAAACAGCGAACCCGGAGGGTCCAGTTGCATGTGGGGCTGCTTAAAGGCTCCCCTGGGGAGTTCTCTTGTATCCAATGTCTTCCTTTGCGGGCACTTTTGGATGGGCGAAAAGGGCTCGTAACGCATTTCCTGGGGCCTGATTTTTCAGTCGTCTCCGATGACGGCTAGGGCTACGTTTAGGTTTGCTCAGGAACAGCGAACCCGGAGTGTCCAGTTGCATGTGGGGCTGCGTAAAGTCTCCCCTGGGGAGATCACTTGTACCCAAAGCCTTCCTTTGCGGGCACTTTTGGATGGTCCAAAGGGGCTTGCAACGCATTTCCTGGGGCCTGATTTTTCAGTCGTCTCCGATGACGGCTAGGGCTACGTTTATGTTTGCTCATTAACAGCGAACCCGGAGGGTCCAGTTGCATGTGGGGCTGCGTAAAGGCTCCCCTGGGGAGTTCACTTGTACCCAAAGCCTTCCTTTGCGGGCACTTTTGGATGGGCGAAAAGGGGCTTGCAAGGCGTTTTCTGGGGCCCGGGTTTTCAGTCTTCTCCCATGCCGGCTAGTGATATATTTAGGGTTGCTCGGAAACAGCGAACCCGGAGGGTCCAGTTGCATGTGGGGCTGCGTAAAGGCTCCCCTGGGGAGATCACTTGTACCCAAAGCCTTCCTTTGCGGGCACTTTTGGATGGTCCAAAGGGGCTTGCAACGCATTTCCTGGGGCCCGGGTTTTCAGTCTTCTCCCATGCCGGATAGTGATATATTTAGGGTTGCTCGGAAAAATCGAACGCGGAGGGTCCAGTTGCATGTGGGGCTGCGTAAAGGCTCCCCTGGGGAGTTCACTTGTACCCAAAGCCTTCCTTTGGTGATACTTTTGGATGGTCCAAAGGGGCTTGCAACGCGTTTTCTGGGGCCCAGGTTTTCAGTCTTCTCCCATGCAGGTTAGGGATTATAATTAGGGTTGCTCGGATAAATCGAACCCGAAGGGTCCAGTTGCATGTGGGGCTGTGTAAAGGCTCCCCTGGGAACTTCAGATGTACCCAAAGCCTTCCTTTGGTGACACTTTTGGATGGGCGAAAAGGGCTTGCAATGCATTTCCTGGGGCCTGATTTTTCACTCGTCTTCGAAGCCGGTTAGGGCTATGTTTAGGGATGCTCGTAAACAGCGAACCCGGAGGGTCCAGTTGCATGTGGGGCTGCGTAAAGGCTCCCCTGGGGAGTTCACTTGTACCCAAAGCCTTCCTTTGGAGACACTTTTGGATGGTCCAAAGGGGCTTGCAACGCGTGTTCTGGGGCCCGGGTTTTCAGTCTTCTCCCATGCCGGCTAGTGATATATTTAGGGTTGCTCGGAAAAATTGAACCCGGAGGGTCCAGTTGCATGTGGGGCTGCGTAAAGGCTCCCCTGGGGAGTTCACTTGTACACAAAGCCTTCCTTTGGGGGCACTTTTGGATGGGCAAAAAGGGCTCGCAACGCATTTCCTGGGGCTTGATTTTTCAGTCGTCATCGATGCCGGCTAGGGCTATGTTTAGGGATGCTCGGAAACAGCGAACCCGGAGGGTCCAGTTGCATGTGGGGCTGCGTAAAGGCTCCCCTGGGGAGTTCACTTGTACCCAAAGCCTTCCTTTGGGGGCACTTTTGGATGGGCGAAAAGGGCTCGTAACGCATTTCCTGGGGCCTGATTTTTCAGTCGTCTTCGATGCCGGCTAGGGCTATGTTTAGGGATGCTCGGAAACAGCGAACCCGGAGGGTCCAGTTGCATGTGGGGCTGTGTAAAGGCTCCCCTGGGGAGTTCTCTTGTACCCAAAGCCTTCCTTTGGGGGAACTTTTGGATGGGCGAAAAGGGCTCGTAATGCATTTCCTGGGGCCTGATTTTTCAGTCGTCATCGATGCCGGCTAGGGTTATGTTTAGGGATGCTCGGAAACAGCGATCCCGAAGGGTCCAGTTGCATGTGGGGCTGCGTAAAGGCTCCCCTGGGGAGTTCACTTGTACCCAAAGCCTTCCTTTGCGGGCACTTTTGGATGGGCAAAAAGGGCTCGGAACGCATTTCCTGGGGCCTGATTTTTCACTCGTCTCCGATGCTGTCTAGGACTATGTTTAGGGATGCTCGGAAACAGCGAACCCGGAGGGTCCAGTTGCATGTGGGGCTGCGTAAAGGCTCCCCTGGGGAGTTCACTTGTACCCAAAGCCTTCCTTTGGGGGCACTTTTGGATGGATGAACAGGGCTCGCAACGCATTTCCTGGGGCCTGATTTTTCAGTCGTCTCCGATGACGGCTAGGGCTATGTTTAGGGATGCTCGGAAACAGAGAACCCGGAGGGTCCAGTTGCATGTGGGGCTGCGTAAAGGCTCCCCTGGGGAGTTCACTTGTAACCAAAGCCTTCCTTTGGGGGAACTTTTGGATGGGCGAAAAGGGCTCGTAATGCATTTCCTGGGGCCTGATTTTTCAGTCGTCTCCGATGCCTGCTAGGGCTATGTTTAGGGATGCTCGGAAACAGCGATCCCGAAGGGTCCAGTTGCATGTGCGGCTGCGTTAAGGCTCCCCTGGGGAGATCACTTGTACCCAAAGCCTTCCTTTGCGGGCACTTTTGGATGGTCCAAAGGGGATTGCAACGCATTTCCTGGGGCCTGATTTTTCAGTCGTCTCCGATGACGGCTAGGGCTACGTTTAGGTTTGCTCATTAACAGCGAACCCGGAGGGTCCAGTTGCATGTGGGGCTGCGTAAAGGCTCCCCTGGGGAGTTCACTTGTACCCAAAGCCTTCCTTTGGTGACACTTTTGGATGGTCCAAAGGGGCTTGCATCGCGTTTTCTAGGGCCCGGGTTTTCAGTCTTCTCCCATGCCGGCTAGTGATATATTTAGGGTTGCTCGGAAAAATTGAACCCGGAGGGTCCAGTTGCATGTGGGGCTGCGTAAAGGCTCCCCTGGGGAGTTCAGTTGTACCCAAAGCCTTCCTTTGGGGGCACTTTTGGATGGGCGAAAAGGGCTCGGAACGCATTTCCTGGGGCCTGATTTTTCACTCGTCTCCAATGCCGGTTAGGGCTATGTTTAGGGATGCTCGGAAAAATCGAACCCGGAGGGTCCAGTTGCATGTGGGGCTGCGTAAAGGCTCCCCTGGGGAGTTCACTTGTACCCAAAGCCTTCCTTTGGTGAAATTTTTGGATGGTCCAAAGGGGCTTGCAACGCGTTTTCTGGGGCCCGGGTTTTCAGTCTTCTCCCATGCCGGATAGTGATATATTTAGGGTTGCTCGGAAAAATCGAACGCGGAGGGTCCAGTTGCATGTGGGGCTGCGTAAAGGCTCCCCTGGGGAGTTCACTTGTATCCAAAGCCTTCCTTTGGGGGCACTTTTGGATGGGCGAAAAGGGCTCGAAACGCATTTCCTGGGGCCTGATTTTTCACTTGTCTCCGATGACGGCTAGGGCTATGTTTAGGTTTGCTTAGGAACGGCGAACCCGGAGGGTCCAGTTGCATGTGGGGCTGCGTAAAGGCTCCCCTGGGGAGATCACTTGTACCCAAAGCCTTCCTTTGCAGGCACTTTTGGATGGTCCAAAGGGGCTCGCAACGCATTTCCTGGGGCCTGATTTTTCTGTCGTCATCGATGCCGGCTAGGGCTATGTTTAGGGATGCTCGGAAACAGCGAACCCGGAGGGTCCAGTTGCATGTGGGGCTGCGTAAAGGCTCCCCTGGGGAGTTCACTTGTACCCAAAGCCTTCCTTTGGGGGCACTTTTGGATGGGCAAAAAGGACTCGGAACGCATTTCCTGGGGCCTGATTTTTCACTCGTCTCCGATGCCGTCTAGGACTATGTTTAGGGATGCTCGGAAACAGCGAACCCGGAGGGTCCAGTTGCATGTGGGGCTGCTTAAAGGCTCCCCTGGGGAGTTCTCTTGTATCCAATGTCTTCCTTTGCGGGCACTTTTGGATGGGCGAAAAGGGCTCGTAACGCATTTCCTGGGGCCTGATTTTTCAGTCGTCTCCGATGACGGCTAGGGCTACGTTTAGGTTTGCTCAGGAACAGCGAACCCGGAGTGTCCAGTTGCATGTGGGGCTGCGTAAAGTCTCCCCTGGGGAGATCACTTGTACCCAAAGCCTTCCTTTGCGGGCACTTTTGGATGGTCCAAAGGGGCTTGCAACGCATTTCCTGGGGCCTGATTTTTCAGTCGTCTCCGATGACGGCTAGGGCTACGTTTATGTTTGCTCATTAACAGCGAACCCGGAGGGTCCAGTTGCATGTGGGGCTGCGTAAAGGCTCCCCTGGGGAGTTCACTTGTACCCAAAGCCTTCCTTTGCGGGCACTTTTGGATGGGCGAAAAGGGGCTTGCAAGGCGTTTTCTGGGGCCCGGGTTTTCAGTCTTCTCCCATGCCGGCTAGTGATATATTTAGGGTTGCTCGGAAACAGCGAACCCGGAGGGTCCAGTTGCATGTGGGGCTGCGTAAAGGCTCCCCTGGGGAGATCACTTGTACCCAAAGCCTTCCTTTGCGGGCACTTTTGGATGGTCCAAAGGGGCTTGCAACGCATTTCCTGGGGCCCGGGTTTTCAGTCTTCTCCCATGCCGGATAGTGATATATTTAGGGTTGCTCGGAAAAATCGAACGCGGAGGGTCCAGTTGCATGTGGGGCTGCGTAAAGGCTCCCCTGGGGAGTTCACTTGTACCCAAAGCCTTCCTTTGGTGATACTTTTGGATGGTCCAAAGGGGCTTGCAACGCGTTTTCTGGGGCCCAGGTTTTCAGTCTTCTCCCATGCAGGTTAGGGATTATAATTAGGGTTGCTCGGATAAATCGAACCCGAAGGGTCCAGTTGCATGTGGGGCTGTGTAAAGGCTCCCCTGGGAACTTCAGATGTACCCAAAGCCTTCCTTTGGTGACACTTTTGGATGGGCGAAAAGGGCTTGCAACGCATTTCCTGGGGCCTGATTTTTCACTCGTCTTCGAAGCCGGTTAGGGCTATGTTTAGGGATGCTCGGAAACAGCGAACCCGGAGGGTCCAGTTGCATGTGGGGCTGCGTAAAGGCTCCCCTGGGGAGTTCACTTGTACCCAAAGCCTTCCTTTGGTGACACTTTTGGATGGTCCAAAGGGGCTTGCAACGCGTGTTCTGGGGCCCGGGTTTTCAGTCTTCTCCCATGCCGGCTAGTGATATATTTAGGGTTGCTCGGAAAAATTGAACCCGGAGGGTCCAGTTGCATGTGGGGCTGCGTAAAGGCTCCCCTGGGGAGTTCACTTGTACACAAAGCCTTCCTTTGGGGGCACTTTTGAATGGGCAAAAAGGGCTCGCAACGCATTTCCTGGGGCTTGATTTTTCAGTCGTCATCGATGCCGGCTAGGGCTATGTTTAGGGATGCTCGGAAACAGCGAACCCGGAGGGTCCAGTTGCATGTGGGGCTGCGTAAAGGCTCCCCTGGGGAGTTCACTTGTACCCAAAGCCTTCCTTTGGGGGCACTTTTGGATGGGCGAAAAGGGCTCGTAACGCATTTCCTGGGGCCTGATTTTTCAGTCGTCTTCGATGCCGGCTAGGGCTATGTTTAGGGATGCTCGGAAACAGCGAACCCGGAGGGTCCAGTTGCATGTGGGGCTGTGTAAAGGCTCCCCTGGGGAGTTCTCTTGTACCCAAAGCCTTCCTTTGCGGGCACATTTGGATGGGCGAAAAGGGCTCGGAACGCATTTCCTGGGGCCTGATTTTTCACTCGTCTCCGATGCAGTCTAGGACTATGTTTAGGGATGCTCGGAAACAGCGAACCCGGAGGGTCCAGTTGCATGTGGGGCTGCGTAAAGGCTCCACTGGGGAGTTCACTTGTACCCAAAGCCTTCCTTTGGGGGCACTTTTGGATGGATGAACAGGGCTCGCAACGCATTTCCTGGGGCCTGATTTTTCAGTCGTCTCCGATGACGGCTAGGGCTACGTTTAGGTTTGCTCATTAACAGCGAACCCGGAGGGTCCAGTTGCATGTGGGGCTGCGTAAAGGCTCCCCTGGGGAGTTCACTTGTACCCAAAGCCTCCCTTTGGTGATACTTTTGGATGGTCCAAAGGGGCTTGCAACGCATTTTCTGGGGCCCGGGTTTTCAGTCTTCTCCCATGCCGGCTACGGATATATTTAGGTTTGCTCGGAAAAATCGAACCCGGAGGGTCCAGTTGCATGTGGGGCTGCGTAAAGGCTCCCCTGGGGAGTTCACTTGTACCCAAAGCCTTCCTTTGGGGGCACTTTTGGATGGTCCTAAGGGGCTCGCAACACATTTCCTGGGGCCCGGGTTTTCAGTCTTCATCGAAGCTGGCTAGGGCTATGTTTAGGGATGCTCGGAAACAGCGATCCCGAAGGGTCCAGTTGCATGTGGGGCTGCGTAAAGGCTCCCCTGGGGAGTTCACTTGTACCCAAAGCCTTCCTTTGCGGGCACTTTTGGATGGGCGAAAAGGGCTCGCAACGCATTTCCTGGGGCCTGATTTTTCAGTCGTCTTCGATGCCGTCTAGGGCTATGTTTAGGGATGCTCGGAAACAGCGAACCCGGAGGGTCCAGTTGCATGTGGGGCTGCGTAAAGGCTCCCCTGGGGAGTTCTCTTGTACCCAAAGCCTTCCTTTGGTGACACTTTTGGATGGGCGAAAAGGCCTCGGAACGCATTTCCTGGGGCCTGATTTTTCAGTCGTCTCCGATGACGGCTAGGGCTACGTTTAGGTTTGCTCAGGAACAGCGAACCCGGAGGGTCCAGTTGCATGTGGGGCTGCGTAAAGGCTCCCCTGGGGAGTTCACTTGTACCCAAAGCCTTCCTTTGGGGGCACTTTTGAATGGACGAAAAGGGCTCGCAACGCATTTCCTGGGGCCTGATTTTTCAGTCGTCTTCGATGCCGGCTAGGGCTATGTTTAGGGATGCTCGGAAACAGCGAACCCGGAGGGTCCAGTTGCATGTGGGGCTGCGTAAAGGCTCCCCTGGGGAGTTCACTTGTACCCAAAGACTTCCTTTGGGGGCACTTTTGGATGGGCGAAAAGGGCTCGCAACGCATTTCCTGGGGCCTGATTTTTCACTCGTCTCCGAAGACGGCTAGGGCTACGTTTAGGTTTGCTCAGGAACAGCGAACCCGGAGGGTCCAGTTGCATGTGGGGCTGCGTTAAGGCTCCCCTGGGGAGATCACTTGTACCCAAAGCCTTCCTTTGCGGGCACTTTTGGATGGTCCAAAGGGGCTTGCAACGCATTTCCTGGGGCCTGATTTTTCAGTCGTCTCCGATGACGGCTAGGGCTACGTTTAGGTTTGCTCATTAACAGAGAACCCGGAGGGTCCAGTTGCATGTGCGGCTGCGTAAAGGCTCCCCTGGGGAGTTCTCTTGTACCCAAAGCCTTCCTTTGGTGACACTTTTGGATGGTCCAAAGGGGCTTGCAACGCGTTTTCTGGGGCCCGGGTTTTCAGTCTTCTCCCATGCAGGTTAGGGATATAATTAGGGTTGCTCGGATAAATCGAACCCGAAGGGTCCATTTGCATGTGGGGCTGCGTAAAGGCTCCCCTGGGGAGTTCACTTGTACCCAAAGCCTTCCTTTGGTGACACTTTTGGATGGGCGAAAAGGGCTCGCAACGCATTTCCTGGGGCCTGATTTTTCACTCGTCTTCGATGCCGGTTAGGGCTATGTTTAGGGATGCTTGGAAACAGCGAACCCGGAGGGTCCAGTTGCATGTGGGGCTGCGTAAAGGCTCCCCTGGGGAGTTCACTTGTACCCAAAGCCTTCCTTTGGTGACACTTTTGGATGGTCCAAAGGGGCTTGCAACGCGTTTTCTGGGGCCCGGGTTTTCAGTCTTCTCCCATGACGGCTAGTGATATATTTAGGTTAGCTCGGAAAAATTGAACCCGGAGGGTCCAGTTGCATGTGGGGCTGCGTAAAGGCTCCCCTGGGGAGTTCACTTGTACCCAAAGCCTTCCTTTGCGGGCACTTTTGGATGGGCGATAAGGGCTCGGAACGCATTTCCTGGGGCCTGATTTTTCAGTCGTCTTCGATGCCGGCTAGGGCTATGTTTAGGGATGCTCGGAAACAGCGAACCCGGAGGGTCCAGTTGCATGTGGGGCTGCGTAAAGGCTCCCCTGGGGAGTTCTCTTGTACCCAAAGCCTTCCTTTGGGGGCACATTTGGATGGGCGAAAAGGCCTCGGAACGCATTTCCTGGGGCCTGATTTTTCACTCGTCTCCGATGCAGTCTAGGAATATGTTTAGGGATGCTCGGAAACAGCGAACCCGGAGGGTCCAGTTGCATGTGGGGCTGCGTAAAGGCTCCCCTGGGGAGTTCACTTGTACCCAAAGCCTTCCTTTGGTGACACTTTTGGATGGTCCAAAGGGGCTTGCAACGCATTTTCTGGGGCCCGGGTTTTCAGTCTTCTCCCATGCAGGTTAGGGATATAATTAGGGTTGCTCGGATAAATCGAACCCGAAGGGTCCAGTTGCATGTGGGGCTGCGTAAAGGCTCCCCTGGGAACTTCAGATGTACCCAAAGCCTTCCTTTGGTGACACTTTTGGATGGGCGAAAAGGGCTCGCAACGCATTTCCTGGGGCCTGATTTTTCACTCGTCTTCGATGCCGGTTAGGGCTATGTTTAGGGATGCTCGGAAACAGCGAACCCGGAGGGTCCAGTTGCATGTGGGGCTGCGTAAAGGCTCCCCTGGGGAGTTCACTTGTACCCAAAGCCTTCCTTTGGGGGCACTTTTGGATGGGCGAAAAGGGCTCGTAACGCGTTTCCTGGGGCGTGATTTTTCAGTCATCTTCGATGCCTGCTAGGGCTATGTTTAGGGATGCTCAGAAACAGCAAACCCGGAGGGTCCAGTTGCATGTGGGGCTGCGTAAAGGCTCCCCTGGGGAGTTCACTTGTACCCAAAGCCTTCCTTTGCGGGCACTTTTGGATGGGCGATAAGGGCTCGGAACGCATTTCCTGGGGCCTGATTTTTCAGTCGTCTTCGATGCCGGCTAGGGCTATGTTTAGGGATGCTCAGGAACAGCGAACCCGGAGGGTCCAGTTGCATGTGGGGCTGCGTAAAGGCTCCCCTGGGGAGTTCTCTTGTACCCAAAGCCTTCCTTTGGGGGCACATTTGGATGGGCGAAAAGGCCTCGGAACGCATTTCCTGGGCCTGATTTTTCACTCGTCTCCGATGCAGTCTAGGACTATGTTTAGGGATGCTCAGAAACAGCGAACCCGGAGGGTCCAGTTGCATGTGGGGCTGCGTAAAGGCTCCCCTGGGGAGTTCACTTGTACCCAAAGCCTTCCTTTGCAGGCACTTTTGGATGGGCGAAAAGGGCTCGTAATGCATTTCCTGGGGCCTGATTTTTCAGTCGTCATCGATGCCGGCTAGGGCTATGTTTAGGGATGCTCGGAAACAGCGATCCCGAAGGGTCCAGTTGCATGTGGGGCTGCGTAAAGGCTCCCCTGGGGAGTTCACTTGTACCCAAAGCCTTCCTTTGCGGGCACTTTTGGATGGGCGAAAAGGGCTCGCAACGCATTTCCTGGGGCCTGATTTTTCACTCGTCTCCGATGCAGTCTAGGACTATGTTTAGGGATGCTCGGAAACAGCGAACCCGGAGGGTCCAGTTGCATGTGGGGCTGCGTAAAGGCTCCACTGGGGAGTTCACTTGTACCCAAAGCCTTCCTTTGGGGGCACTTTTGGATGGATGAACAGGGCTCGAAACGCATTTCCTGGGGCCTGATTTTTCAGTCGTCTCCGATGACGGCTAGGGCTATGTTTAGGGATGCTCGGAAACAGCGAACCCGGAGGGTCCAGTTGCATGTGGGGCTGCGTAAAGGCTCCCCTGGGGAGTTCACTTGTACCAAAAGCCTTCCTTTGGTGACACTTTTGGATGGTCCAAAGGGGCTTGCAACGGGTTTTCTGGGGCCCGGGTTTTCAGTCTTCTCCCATGCCGGCTAGTGATATATTTAGGGTAGCTCGGAAAAATTGAACCCGGAGGGTCAAGTTGCATGTGGGGCTGCGTAAAGGCTCCCCTGGGGAGTTCACTTGTACCCAAAGCCTTCCTTTGCGGGCACCTTTGGGTGGTCCAAAGGGGCTTGCAACGCATTTCCTGGGGCCTGATTTTTCAGTCGTCTCCGATGACGGCTAGGGCTACGTTTAGGTTTGCTCATGAACAACGAACCCGGAGGGTCCAGTTGCATGTGGGGCTGCGTAAAGGCTCCCCTGGGGAGTTCACTTGTACCCAAAGCCTTCCTTTGGTGACACTTTTGGATGGGCGAAAAGGGCTCGCAACGCATTTCCTGGGGCCTGATTTTTCACTCGTCTTCGATGCCGGTTAGGGCTATGTTTAGGGATGCTCGGAAACAGCAAACCCGGAGGGTCCAGTTGCATGTGGGGCTGCGTAAAGGCTCCCCTGGGGAGTTCACTTGTACCCAAAGCCTTCCTTTGGTGACACTTTTGGATGGTCCAAAGGGGCTTGCAACGCGTTTTCTGGGGCCCGGGTTTTCAGTCTTCTCCCATGCCGGCTAGTGATATATTTAGGGTTGCTCGGAAAAATTGAACCCGGAGGGTCCAGTTGCATGTGGGGCTGCGTAAAGGCTCCCCTGGGGAGATCACTTGTACCCAAAGCCTTCCTTTGGGGGCACTTTTGGATGGGCGAAAAGGGCTCGCAACGCATTTCCTGGGGCCTGATTTTTCACTCGTCTCCAATGCCGGTTAGGGCTATGTTTAGGGATGCTCGGAAACAGCGAACCCGGAGGGTCCAGTTGCATGTGGGGCTGCGTAAAGGCTCCCCTGGGGAGTTCTCTTGTACCCAAAGCCTTCCTTTGGTGACACTTTTGGATGGGCGAAAAGGCCTCGGAACGCATTTCCTGGGGCCTGATTTTTCACTCGTCTCCGATGACGGCTAGGGCTACGTTTAGGTTTGCTCAAGAACAGCGAACCCGGAGGGTCCAGTTGCATGTGGGGCTGCGTAAAGGCTCCCCTGGGGAGTTCACTTGTACCCAAAGCCTTCCTTTGGTGAAATTTTTGGATGGTCCGAAGGGGCTCGCAACACATTTCCTGGGGCCTGATTTTTCACTTGTCTCCGATGACGGCTAGGGCTATGTTTAGGTTTGCTTAGGAACGGCGAACCCGGAGGGTCCAGTTGCATGTGGGGCTGCGTAAAGGCTCCCCTGGGGAGATCACTTGTACCCAAAGCCTTCCTTTGCAGGCACTTTTGGATGGTCCAAAGGGGCTCGCAACGCATTTCCTGGGGCCTGATTTTTCAGTCGTCATCGATGCCGGCTAGGGCTATGTTTAGGGATGCTCGGAAACAGCGAACCCGGAGGGTCCAGTTGCATGTGGGGCTGCGTAAAGGCTCCCCTGGGGAGTTCACTTGTACCCAAAGCCTTCCTTTGGGGGCACTTTTGGATGGGCAAAAAGGGCTCGGAACGCATTTCCTGGGGCCTGATTTTTCACTCGTCTCCGATGCCGTCTAGGACTATGTTTAGGGATGCTCGGAAACAGCGAACCCGGAGGGTCCAGTTGCATGTGGGGCTGCGTAAAGGCTCCCCTGGGGAGTTCTCTTGTATCCAATGTCTTCCTTTGCGGGCACTTTTGGATGGGCGAAAAGGGCTCGTAACGCATTTCCTGGGGCCTGATTTTTCAGTCGTCTCCGATGACGGCTAGGGCTACGTTTAGGTTTGCTCAGGAACAGCGAACCCGGAGTGTCCAGTTGCATGTGGGGCTGCGTAAAGTCTCCCCTGGGGAGATCTCTTGTACCCAAAGCCTTCCTTTGCGGGCACTTTTGGATGGTCCAAAGGGGCTTGCAAGGCGTTTTCTGGGGCCCGGGTTTTCAGTCTTCTCCCATGCCGGCTAGTGATATATTTAGGGTTGCTCGGAAACAGCGAACCCGGAGGGTCCAGTTGCATGTGGGGCTGCGTAAAGGCTCCCCTGGGGAGATCACTTGTACCCAAAGCCTTCCTTTGCGGGCACTTTTGGATGGTCCAAAGGGGCTTTCAACGCATTTCCTGGGGCCTGATTTTTCAGTCGTCTCCGATGACGGCTAGGGCTATGTTTAGGTTTGCTCATGAACAGCGAACCCGGAGGGTCCAGTTGCATGTGGGGCTGCGTAAAGGCTCCCCTGGGGAGTTCTCTTGTACCCAAAGCCTTCCTTTGGTGATACTTTTGGATGGTCCAAAGGGGCTTGCAACGCGTTTTCTGTGGCCCAGGTTTTCAGTCTTCTCCCATGCAGGTTAGGGATATAATTATGGTTGCTCGGATAAATCGAACCCGAAGGGTCCAGTTGCATGTGGGGCTGTGTAAAGGCTCCCCTGGGAACTTCAGATGTACCCAAAGCCTTCCTTTGGTGACACTTTTGGATGGGCGAAAAGGGCTCGCAACGCATTTCCTGGGGCCTGATTTTTCACTCGTCTTCGAAGCCGGTTAGGGCTATGTTTAGGGATGCTCGGAAACAGCGATCCCGGAGGGTCCAGTTGCATGTGGGGCTGCGTAAAGGCTCCCCTGGGGAGTTCACTTGTACCCAAAGCCTTCCTTTGGTGACACTTTTGGATGGTCCAAAGGGGCTTGCAACGCGTTTTCTGGGGCCCGGGTTTTCAGTCTTCTCCCATGCCGGCTAGTGATATATTTAGGGTTGCTCGGAAAAATTGAACCCGGAGGGTCCAGTTGCATGTGGGGCTGCGTAAAGGCTCCCCTGGGGAGTTCACTTGTACACAAAGCCTTGCTTTGGAGGCACTTTTGGATGGGCGAAAAGGGCTCGCAACGCATTTCCTGGGGCTTGATTTTTCAGTCGTCATCGATGCCGGCTAGGGCTATGTTTAGGGATGCTCGGAAACAGCGAACCCGGAGGGTCCAGTTGCATGTGGGGCTGCGTAAAGGCTCCCCTGGGGAGTTCACTTGTACCCAAAGCCTTCCTTTGGGGGCACTTTTGGATGGGCGAAAAGGGCTCGGAACGCATTTCCTGGGGCCTGATTTTTCAGTCGTCTTCGATGCCGGCTAGGGCTATGTTTAGGGATGCTCGGAAACAGCGAATCCGGAGGGTCCAGTTGCATGTGGGGCTGCGTAAAGGCTCCCCTGGGGAGTTCTCTTGTACCCAAAGCCTTCCTTTGCGGGCACATTTGGATGGGCGAAAAGGCCTCGGAACGCATTTCCTGGGGTCTGATTTTTCACTCGTCTCCGATGCAGTCTAGGACTATGTTTAGGGATGCTCGGAAACAGCGAACCCGGAGGGTCCAGTTGCATGTGGGGCTGCGTAAAGGCTCCACTGGGGAGTTCACTTGTACCCAAAGCCTTCCTTTGGGGGCACTTTTGGATGGATGAACAGCGCTCGCAACGCATTTCCTGGGGCCTGATTTTTCAGTCGTCTCCGATGACGGCTAGGGCTATGTTTAGGGATGCTCGGAAACAGCGAACCCGGAGGGTCCAGTTGCATGTGGGGCTGCGTAAAGGCTCCCCTGGGGAGTTCACTTGTACCCAAAGCCTTCCTTTGGGGGAAATTTTGGATGGGCGAAAAGGGCTCGTAATGCATTTCCTGGGGCCTGATTTTTCAGTCGTCATCGATGCCGGCTAGGGCTATGTTTAGGGATGCTCGGAAACAGCGATCCCGAAGGGTCCAGTTGCATGTGGGGCTGCGTAAAGGCTCCCCTGGGGAGTTCACTTGTACCCAAAGCCTTCCTTTGCGGGCACTTTTGGATGGGCAAAAAGGGCTCGGAACGCATTTCCTGGGGCCTGATTTTTCAGTCGTCTCCGATGCTATCTAGGACTATGTTTAGGGATGCTCGGAAACAGCGAACCCGGAGGGTCCAGTTGCATGTGGGGCTGCGTAAAGGCTCCCCTGGGGAGTTCACTTGTATCCAAAGCCTTCCTTTGGGGGCACTTTTGGATGGTCCTAAGGGGCTCACAACACATTTCCTGGGGCCTGATTTTTCAGTCGTCTTCGATGCCGGCTAGGGCTATGTTTAGGGATGCTCGGAAACAGCGAACCCGGAGGGTCCAGTTGCATGTGGGGCTGCGTAAAGGCTCCCCTGGGGAGTTCTCTTGTACCCAAAGTCTTCCTTTGGGGGCACATTTGGATGGGCGAAAAGGCCTCGGAACGCATTTCCTGGGGCCTGATTTTTCAGTCGTCTCCGATGACGGCTAGGGCTACTTTTATGTTTGCTCAGGAACAGCGAACCCGGAGTGTCCAGTTGGATGTGGGGCTGCGTAAAGGCTCCCCTGGGGAGTTCACTTGTATCCAAAGCCTTCCTTTGCGGGCACTTTTGGATGGTCCAAAGGGGCTTGCAACGCATTTCCTGGGGCCTGATTTTTCAGTCGTCTCCGATGACGGCTAGGGCTACGTTTATGTTTGCTCATGAACAGCAAACCGGAGGGTCCAGTTGCATGTGGGGCTGCGTAAAGGCTCCCCTGGGGAGTTCACTTGTACCCAAAGCCTTCCTTTGGTGACACTTTTGGATGGTCCAAAGGAGCTTGCAAGGCGTTTTCTGGGGCCCGGGTTTTCAGTCTTCTCCCATGCCGGCTAGTGATATATTTAATGTTGCTCGGAAAAATCGAACCCGGAGGGTCCAGTTGCATGTGGGGCTGCGTAAAGGCTCCCCTGGGGAGTTCACTTGTATCCAAAGCCTTCCTTTGGGGGCACTTTTGGATGGTCCTAAGGGGCTCGCAACGCATTTCCTGGGGCCTGATTTTTCAGTCGTCATCGATGCCGGCTAGGGCTATGTTTAGGGATGCTCGGAAACAGCGATCCCGAAGGGTCCAGTTGCATGTGGGGCTGCGTAAAGACTCCCCTGGGGAGTTCACTTGTACCCAAAGCCTTTCTTTGGTGTCACTTTTGGATGGACGAAAAGTGCTCGCAACGCATTTCCTGGGGCCGGATTTTTCGGTCGACTTCGATGCCTGCTAGGGCTATGTTTAGGGATGCTCGGAAACAGCGAACCTGGAGGGTCCAGTTGCATGTGGGGCTGCGTAAAGGCTCCCCTGGGGAGTTCACTTGTACCCAAAGCCTTCCTTTGCAGGCACTTTTGGATGGGCGAAAAGGGCTCGCAACTCATTTCCTGGGGCGTTATTTTTCTGTTGTCATCGATGCTTTCTAGGGCTATGTTTAGGGATGCTCGGAAACAGCGAACTCGAAGGGTCCAGTTGCATGTGGGGCTGCGTAAAGGCTCCCCTGGGGAGTTCACTTGTACCCAAAGCCTTCCTTTGGGGGCACTTCTGGATGGGCGAAAAGGGCTCGCAACGCATTTCCTGGGGCCTGATTTTTCACTCGTCTCCGATGACGGCTAGGGCTATGTTTAGGTTTGCTTAGGAACAGCGAACCCGGAGGGTCCAGTTGCATGTGGGGCTGCGTAAAGGCTCCCCTGGGGAGATCACTTGTACCCAAAGCCTTCGTTTGGGGGCACTTTTGGATGGGAGAAAAGGGCTCGCAACGCATTTCCTGGGGCCTGATTTTTCACTCGTCTCCGATGACGGCTAGGGCTACGTTTAGGTTTGCTCATGAACAACGAACCCGGAGGGTCCAATTGCATGTGGGGCTGCGTAAAGTCTCCCCTGGGGAGTTCACTTGTACCCAAAGCCTTCCTTTGGGGGCACTTTTGGATGGGCGAAAAGGGCTCGCAACGCATTTCCTGGGGCCTGATTTTTCACTCGTCTTCGATGCCGGTTAGGGCTATGTTTAGGGATGCTCGGAAACAGCGAACCCGGAGGGTCCAGTTGCATGTGGGGCTGCGTAAAGGCTCCCCTGGGGAGTTCACTTGTATCCAAAGCCTTCCTTTGGGGGCATTTTTGGATGGTCCAAAGGGGCTTGTAACGCGTTTTCTGGGGCCCGGGTTTTCAGTCTTCTCCCATGCCGGCTAGTGATATATTTAGGGTTGCTCGGAAAAATTGAACCCGGAGGGTCCAGTTGCATGTGGGGCTGCGTAAAGGCTCCCCTGGGGAGTTCACTTGTATCCAAAGCCTTCCTTTGGGGGCACTTTTGGATGGGCGAAAAGGGCTCGGAACGCATTTCCTGGGGCCTGATTTTTCTGTCGTCATCGATGCCGGCTAGGGCTATGTTTAGGGATGCTCGGAAACAGCGAACCCGGAGGGTCCAGTTGCATGTGGGGCTGCGTAAAGGCTCCCCTGGGGAGTTCACTTTTACCCAAAGCCTTCCTTTGGGGGCACTTTTGGATGGGCAAAAAGGGCTCGCAACGCATTTCCTGGGGCCTGATTTTTCAGTCATCTTCGATGCCGGCTAGGGCTATGTTTAGGGATGCTCAGAAACAGCAAACCCGGAGGGTCCAGTTGCATGTGGGGCTGCGTAAAGGCTCCCCTGGGGAGTTCACTTGTACCCAAAGCCTTCCTTTGCGGGCACTTTTGGATGAACGAAAAGGGCTCGCAACGCATTTCCTGGGGCGTGATTTTTCAGTCGTCTCCGATGGCGGCTAGGGCTATGTTTAGGGATGCTCGGAAACAGCGAACCCGGAGGGTCCAGTTGCATGTGGGGCTGCGTAAAGGCTCCCCTGGGGAGTTCGCTTGTACCCAAAGCCTTCTTTTGGGGGCACTTTTGGATGGTCCGAAGGGGCTCGCAACGCATTTCCTGGGGCCTGATTTTTCACTTGTCTCCGATGACGGCTAGGGCTATGTTTAGGTTTGCTTAGGAACGGCGAACCCGGAGGGTCCAGTTGCATGTGGGGCTGCGTTAAGGCTCCCCTGGGGAGATCACTTGTACCCAAAGCCTTCCTTTGCAGGCACTTTTGGATGGTCCAAAGGGGCTCGCAACGCATTTCCTGGGGCCTGATTTTTCAGTCGTCTCCGAAGACGGCTAGGGCTACGTTTAGGTTTGCTCATGAACAGCGAACCCGGAGGGTCCAGTTGCATGTGGGGCTGCGTAAAGGCTCCCCTGGGGAGTTCACTTGTACCCAAAACCTTCCTTTGGTGATACTTTTGGATGGTCCAAAGAGGCTTGCAAGGCGTTTTCTGGGGCTCGGGTTTTCAGTCTTCTCCCATGCCGGCTAGTGATATATTTAGGTTTCCTCGGAAAAATCGAACCCGGAGGGTCCAGTTGCATGTGGGGCTGCGTAAAGGCTCCCCTGGGGAGTTCACTTGTACCCAAAGCCTTCCTTTGGAGGTACTTTTGGATGGGCGAAAAGGACTCGGAACGCATTTCCTGGGGCCTGATTTTTCTGTCGTCATCGATGCCGGCTAGGGCTATGTTTAGGGATGCTCGGAAACAGCGAACCCGGAGGGTCCAGTTGCATGTGGGGCTGCGTAAAGGCTCCCCTGGGGAGTTCACTTGTACCCAAAGCCTTCCTTTGGGGGCACTTTTGGATGGGCAAAAAGGGCTCGCAACGCATTTCCTGGGGCCTGATTTTTCACTCGTCTCCGATGCCGTCTAGGATTATGTTTAGGGATGCTCGGAAAAAGCGAACCCGGAGGGTCCACTTGCACGTGGGGCTGCGTAAAGGCTCCCCTGGGGAGTTCACTTGTACCCAAAGCCTTCCTTTGCGGGCACTTTTGGATGGTCCAAAGGGGCTTGCAACGCGTTTTCTTTGGCCCGGGATTTCAGTCGTCATCGATGCCGTCTAGGGCTATGTTTAGGGATGCTCGGAAACAGCGATCCCGAAGGGTCCAGTTGCATGTGGGGCTGCGTAAAGGCTCCCCTGGGGAGTTCACTTGTACCCAAAGCCTTCCTTTGCGGGCACTTTTGGATGGGCGAAAAGGGCTCGGAACGCATTTCCTGGGGCCTGATTTTTCACTCGTCTCCGATGCCGGCTAGGGCTATGTTTAGGGATGCTCGGAAACAGCGAACCCGGAGGGTCCAGTTGCATGTGGGGCTGCGTAAAGGCTCCCCTGGGGAGTTCACTTGTACCCAAAGCCTTCCTTTGGGGGCACATTTGGATGGGCGAAAAGGCCTCGGAACGCATTTCCTGGGGCCTGATTTTTCAGTCGTCTCCGATGACGGCTAGGGCTACGTTTAGGTTTGCTCAGGAACAGCGAACCCCGAGGGTCCAGTTGCATGTGGGGCTGCGTAAAGGCTCCCCTGGGGAGTTCACTTGTACCCAAAGCCTTCCTTTGGGGGAACTTTTGGATGGTCCGAAGGGGCTCGCAACGCATTTCCTGGGGCCTAATTTTTCACTTGTCTCCGATGACGGCTAGGGCTATGTTTAGGTTTGCTTAGGAACAGCAAACCCGGAGGGTCCAGTTGCATGTGGCGCTGCGTAAAGGCTCCCCTGGGGAGATCACTTGTACCCAAAGCCTTCCTTTAGGGGCACTTTTGGATGGGCGAAAAGGTCTCGCAACGCATTTCCTGGGGTCTGATTTTTCAGTCGTCTCCGATGACGGCTAGGGCTACGTTTAGGTTTGCTCAGGAACAGCGAACCCGGAGGGTCCAGTTGCATGTGGGGCTGCGTAAAGGCTCCCCTGGGGAGTTCACTTGTACCCAAAGCCTTCCTTTGGTGACACTTTTGGATGGTCCAAAGGGGCTTGAAACGCGTTTTCTGGGGCCCGGGTTTTCAATCTTCTCCCATGCCGGCTAGTGATATATTTAGGGTTGCTCGGAAAAATCGAACCCCAAGGGTCCAGTTGCATGTGGGGCTGCGTAAAGGCTCCCCTGGGGAGTTCACTTGTACCCAAAGTCTTCCTTTGGGGGCACTTTTGGATGGACGAAAAGGGCTCGCAACGCATTTCCTGGGGTCTGATTTTTCAGTCGATTTCGATGCCGGCTAGGGCTATGTTTAGGGATGCTCGGAAACAGCGATCCCGAAGGGTCCAGTTGCATGTGGGGCTGCGTAAAGACTCCCCTGGGGAGTTCACTTGTACCCAAAGCCTTTCTTTGGTGTCACTTTTGGATGGGCAAAAAGGGCTCGCATCGCATTTCCTGGGGCCTGATTTTTCACTCGTCTCCGATGACGGCTAGGGCTATGTTTAGGGATGCTCGGAAACAGCGAACTCGAAGGGTCCAGTTGCATGTGGGGCTGCGTAAAGGCTCCCCTGGGGAGTTCACTTGTACCCAAAGCCTTCCTTTGGGGGCACTTCTGGATGGGCGAAAAGGGCTCGCAACGCATTTCCTGGGGCCTGATTTTTCACTCGTCTCCGATGACGGCTAGGGCTATGTTTAGGTTTGCTTAGGAACAGCGAACCCGGAGGGTCCAGTTGCATGTGGGGCTGCGTAAAGGCTCCCCTGGGGAGATCACTTGTACCCAAAGCCTTCCTTTGGGGGCACTTTTGGATGGGAGAAAAGGGCTTGCAACGCATTTCCTGTGGCCTGATTTTTCACTCGTCTCCGATGACGGCTAGGGCTACGTTTAGGTTTGCTCATGAACAACGAACCCGGAGGGTCCAATTGCATGTGGGGCTGCGTAAAGGCTCCCCTGGGGAGTTCACTTGTACCCAAAGCCTTCCTTTGGGGGCACTTTTGGATGGGCGAAAAGGGCTCGCAACGCATTTCCTGGGGCCTGATTTTTCACTCGTCTTCGATGCCGGTTAGGGCTATGTTTAGGGATGCTCGGAAACAGCGAACCCGGAGGGTCCAGTTGCATGTGGGGCTGCGTAAAGGCTCCCCTGGGGAGTTCACTTGTATCCAAAGCCTTCCTTTGGGGGCACTTTTGGATGGTCCAAAGGGGCTTGTAACGCGTTTTCTGGGGCCCGGGTTTTCAGTCTTCTCCCATGCCGGCTAGTGATATATTTAGGGTTGCTCGGAAAAATTGAACCCGGAGGGTCCAGTTGCATGTGGGGCTGCGTAAAGGCTCCCCTGGGGAGTTCACTTGTATCCAAAGCCTTCCTTTGGGGGCACTTTTGGATGGGCGAAAAGGGCTCGGAACGCATTTCCTGGGGTCTGATTTTTCAGTCGTCATCGATGCCGGCTAGGGCTATGTTTAGGGATGCTCGGAAACAGCGAACCCGGAGGGTCCAGTTGCATGTGGGGCTGCGTAAAGGCTCCCCTGGGGAGTTCACTTGTACCCAAAGCCTTCCTTTGGGGGCACTTTTGGATGGGCGAAAAGGGCTCGGAACGCATTTCCTGGGGCGTGATTTTTCAGTCATCTTCGATGCCGGCTAGGGCTATGTTTAGGGATGCTCAGAAACAGCAAACCCGGAGGGTCCAGTTGCATGTGGGGCTGCGTAAAGGCTCCCCTGGGGAGTTCGCTTGTACCCAAAGCCTTCTTTTGGGGGCACTTTTGGATGGTCCGAAGGGGCTTGCAACGCATTTCCTGGGGCCTGATTTTTCACTTGTCTCCGATGACGGCTAGGGCTATGTTTAGGTTTGCTTAGGAACGGCGAACCCGGAGGGTCCAGTTGCATGTGGGGCTGCGTTAAGGCTCCCCTGGGGAGATCACTTGTACCCAAAGCCTTCCTTTGCAGGCACTTTTGGATGGTCCAAAGGGGCTCGCAACGCATTTCCTGGGGCCTGATTTTTCAGTCGTCTCCGAAGACGGCTAGGGCTACGTTTAGGTTTGCTCATGAACAGCGAACCCGGAGGGTCCAGTTGCATGTGGGGCTGCGTAAAGGCTCCCCTGGGGAGTTCACTTGTACCCAAAACCTTCCTTTGGTGATACTTTTGGATGGTCCAAAGAGGCTTGCAAGACGTTTTCTGGGGCTCGGGTTTTCAGTCTTCTCCCATGCCGGCTAGTGATATATTTAGGTTTGCTCGGAAAAATCGAACCCGGAGGGTCCAGTTGCATGTGGGGCTGCGTAAAGGCTCCCCTGGGGAGTTCACTTGTACCCAAAGCCTTCCTTTGGAGGCACTTTTGGATGGGCGAAAAGGACTCGGAACGCATTTCCTGGGGCCTGATTTTTCTGTCGTCTCCGATGCCGTCTAGGATTATGTTTAGGGATGCTCGGAAAAAGGGAACCCGGAGGGTCCAGTTGCATGTGGGGCTGCGTAAAGGCTCCCCTGGGGAGTTCACTTGTACCCAAAGCCTTCCTTTGCGGGCACTTTTGGATGGTCCAAAGGGGCTTGCAACGCGTTTTCTTTGGCCCGGGATTTCAGTCGTCATCGATGCCGTCTAGGGCTATGTTTAGGGATGCTCGGAAACAGCGATCCCGAAGGGTCCAGTTGCATGTGGGGCTGCGTAAAGGCTCCCCTGGGGAGTTCACTTGTACCCAAAGCCTTCCTTTGCGGGCACTTTTGGATGGGCGAAAAGGGCTCGGAACGCATTTCCTGGGGCCTGATTTTTCACTCGTCTCCGATGCCGGCTAGGGCTATGTTTAGGGATGCTCGGAAACAGCGAACCCGGAGGGTCCAGTTGCATGTGGGGCTGCGTAAAGGCTCCCCTGGGGAGTTCACTTGTACCCAAAGCCTTCCTTTGGGGGCACATTTGGATGGTCCGAAGGGGCTCGCAACGCATTTCCTGGGGCCTAATTTTTCACTTGTCTCCGATGACGGCTAGGGCTATGTTTAGGTTTGCTTAGGAACAGCAAACCCGGAGGGTCCAGTTGCATGTGGCGCTGCGTAAAGGCTCCCCTGGGGAGTTCACTTGTACCCAAAGCCTTCCTTTGGGGGCACTTTTGGATGGGCGAAAAGGTCTCGCAACGCATTTCCTGGGGCCTGATTTTTCAGTCGTCTCCGATGACGGCTACGGCTACGTTTAGGTTTGCTCATGAACAGCGAACCCGGAGGGTCCAGTTGCATGTGGGGCTGCGTAAAGGCTCCCCTGGGGAGTTCACTTGTACCCAAAGCCTTCCTTTGGTGACACTTTTGGATGGTCCAAAGGGGCTTGAAACGCGTTTTCTGGGGCCCGGGTTTTCAATCTTCTCCCATGCCGGCTAGTGATATATTTAGGGTTGCTCGGAAAAATCGAACCCCAAGGGTCCAGTTGCATGTGGGGCTGCGTAAAGGCTCCCCTGGGGAGTTCACTTGTACCCAAAGTCTTCCTTTGGGGGCACTTTTGGATGGACGAAAAGGGCTCGCAACGCATTTCCTGGGGTCTGATTTTTCAGTCGATTTCGATGCCGGCTAGGGCTATGTTTAGGGATGCTCGGAAACAGCGATCCCGAAGGGTCCAGTTGCATGTGGGGCTGCGTTAAGGCTCCCCTGGGGAGTTCACTTGTACCCAAAGCCTTCCTTTGGGGGCACTTTTGGATGGGCGAAAAGGGCTCGCAACGCGTTTCCTGGGGCCTGATTTTTCACTCGTCTTCGATGCCGGTTAGGGCTATGTTTAGGGATGCTCGGAAACAGCGAACCCGGAGGGTCCAGTTGCATGTGGGGCTGCGTAAAGGCTCCCCTGGGGAGTTCACTTGTATCCAAAGCCTTCCTTTGGGGCACTTTTGGATGGTCCAAAGGGGCTTGCAACGCGTTTTCTGTGGCCCGGGTTTTCAGTCTTCTCCCATGCCGGCTAGTGATATATTTAGGGTTGCTCGGAAAAATTGAACCCGGAGGGTCCAGTTGCATGTGGGGCTGCGTAAAGGCTCCCCTGGGGAGTTCACTTGTATCCAAAGCCTTCCTTTGGGGGCACTTTTGGATGGGCGAAAAGGGCTCGGAACGCATTTCCTGGGGTCTGATTTTTCAGTCGTCATCGATGCCGGCTAGGGCTATGTTTAGGGATGCTCGGAAACAGCGAACCCGGAGGGTCCAGTTGCATGTGGGGCTGCGTAAAGGCTCCCCTGGGGAGTTCACTTGTACCCAAAGCCTTCCTTTGGGGGCACTTTTGGATGGGCGAAAAGGGCTCGGAACGCATTTCCTGGGGCGTGATTTTTCAGTCATCTTCGATGCCGGCTAGGGCTAGGTTTAGGGATGCTCAGAAACAGCAAACCCGGAGGGTCCAGTTGCATGTGGGGCTGCGTAAAGGCTCCCCTGGGGAGTTCACTTGTACCCAAAGCCTTCCTTTGCGGGCACTTTTGGATGGACGAAAAGGGCTCGCAACGCATTTCCTGGGGCGTGATTTTTCAGTCGTCTCCGATGACGGCTAGGGCTATGTTTAGGGATGCTCGGAAACAGCGAACCCGGAGGGTCCAGTTGCATGTGGGGCTGCGTAAAGGCTCCCCTGGGGAGTTCGCTTGTACCCAAAGCCTTCTTTTGGGGGCACTTTTGGATGGTCCGAAGGGGCTCGGAACGCATTTCCTGGGGCCTGATTTTTCACTTGTCTCCGATGACGGCTAGGGCTATGTTTAGGTTTGCTTAGGAACGGCGAACCCGGAGGGTCCAGTTGCATGTGGGGCTGCGTTAAGGCTCCCCTGGGGAGATCACTTGTACCCAAAGCCTTCCTTTGCAGGCACTTTTGGATGGTCCAAAGGGGCTCGCAACGCATTTCCTGGGGCCTGATTTTTCAGTCGTCTCCGAAGACGGCTAGGGCTACGTTTAAGTTTGCTCATGAACAGCGAACCCGGAGGGTCCAGTTGCATGTGGGGCTGCGTAAAGGCTCCCCTGGGGAGTTCACTTGTACCCAAAACCTTCCTTTGGTGATACTTTTGGATGGTCCAAAGAGGCTTGCAAGGCGTTTTCTGGGGCTCGGGTTTTCAGTCTTCTCCCATGCCGGCTAGTGATATATTTAGGTTTGCTCGGAAAAATCGAACCCGGAGGGTCCAGTTGCATGTGGGGCTGCGTAAAGGCTCCCCTGGGGAGTTCACTTGTACCCAAAGCCTTCCTTTGGAGGCACTTTTGGATGGGCGAAAAGGACTCGGAACGCATTTCCTGGGGCCTGATTTTTCTGTCGTCATCAATGCCGGCTAGGGCTATGTTTAGGGATGCTCGGAAACAGCGAACCCGGAGGGTCCAGTTGCATGTGGGGCTGCGTAAAGGCTCCCCTGGGGAGTTCACTTGTACCCAAAGCCTTCCTTTGGGGGCACTTTTGGATGGGCAAAAAGGGCTCGCAACGCATTTCCTGGGGCCTGATTTTTCACTCGTCTCCGATGCCGTCTAGGATTATGTTTAGGGATGCTCGGAAAAAGCGAACCCGGAGGGTCCACTTGCACGTGGGGCTGCGTTAAGGCTCCCCTGGGGAGTTCACTTGTACCCAAAGCCTTCCTTTGCGGGCACTTTTGGATGGTCCAAAGGGGCTTGCAACGCGTTTTCTTTGGCCCGGGATTTCAGTCGTCATCGATGCCGTCCAGGGCTATGTTTAGGGATGCTCGGAAACAGCGATCCCGAAGGGTCCAGTTGCATGTGGGGCTGCGTAAAGGCTCCCCTGGGGAGTTCACTTGTACCCAAAGTCTTCCTTTGGGGGCACTTTTGGATGGACGAAAAGGGCTCGCAACGCATTTCCTGGGGTCTGATTTTTCAGTCGATTTCGATGCCGGCTAGGGCTATGTTTAGGGATGCTCGGAAACAGCGATCCCGAAGGGTCCAGTTGCATGTGGGGCTGCGTTAAGGCTCCCCTGGGGAGTTCACTTGTACCCAAAGCCTTCCTTTGCAGGCACTTTTGGATGGGCGAAAAGGGCTCGCAACGCATTTCCTGGGGCCTGATTTTTCAGTCGTCATCGATGCCGGGTAGGGCTATGTTTAGGGATGCTCGGAAACAGTGAACCCGAAGGGTCCAGTTGCATGTGGGGCTGCGTAAAGGCTCCCCTGGGGAGTTCACTTGTACCCAAAGCCTTCCTTTGGGGGAACTTTTGGATGGTCCAAAGGGGCTCGCAACGCATTTCCTGGGGCCTGATTTTTCAGTCGTCTCCGATGACGGCTAGGGCTACGTTTAGGTTTGCTCAGGAACAGCGAACCCCGAGGTTTCAGTTGCATGTGGGGCTGCGTAAAGGCTCCCCTGGGGAGATCAATTGTACCCAAAGCCTTCCTTTGGTGACACTTTTGGATGGGCGAAAAGGGCTCGCAACGCATTTCCTGGGGCCTGATTTTTCACTCGTCTCCGATGATGGCTAGGGCTATGTTTAGGGATGCTCGGAAACAGCGATCCCGGCGGGTCCAATTGCATGTGGGGCTGCGTAAAGGCTCCCCTGGGGAGTTCACTTGTACCCAAAGCCTTCCTTTGGGGGCACTTTTGGATGGGCAAAAAGGGATCGCAACGCATTTCCTGGGGCCTGATTTTTCACTCGTCTCCGATGCCGGCTAGGGCTATGTTTAGGGATGCTCATGAACAGCGAACCCGGAGGGTCCACTTGCACGTGGGGCTGCGTAAAGGCTCCCCTGGGGAGTTCACTTGTACCCAAAGCCTTCCTTTGGTGACACTTTTGGATGGTCCAAAGGGGCTTGCAACGCGTTTTCTTTGGCCCGGGATTTCAGTCTTCTCCCATGCCGGCTAGTGATATATTTAGGGTTGCTCGGAAAAATCGAACCCGGAGGGTCCAGTTGCATGTGGGGCTGCGTAAAGGCTCCCCTGGGGAGTTCACTTGTACCCAAAGCCTTCCTTTGGGGCCACTTTTGGATGGTCCAAAGGGGCTCACAACGCATTTCCTGGGGCCTGATTTTTCAGTCGTCTCCATATCGGCCGGGGCTACGTGTAGTTTTGCTTAGGAACAGCGAACCCGGAGGGTCCAGTTGCATGTGGGGCTGCGTAAAGGCTCCCCTGGGGAGATCACTTGTACCCAAAGCCTTCCTTTGCGGGCACTTTTGGATGGGCGAAAAGGGCTCGTAACGCATTTCCTGGGGCCTGATTTTTCAGTCGTCATCGATGCCGGCTAGGGCTATGTTTAGGGATGCTCGGAAACAGCGAACCCGGAGGGTCCAGTTGCATGTGGGGCTGCGTAAAGGCTCCCCTGGGGAGTTCACTTGTACCCAAAGCCTTCCTTTGGGGGCACTTTTGGATGGGCAAAAAGGGATCGCAACGCATTTCCTGGGGCCTGATTTTTCAGTCGTCTTCGATGCCTGCTAGGGCTATGTTTAGGGATGCTCATGAACAGCGAACCCGGAGGGTCCACTTGCACGTGGGGCTGCGTAAAGGCTCCCCTGGGGAGTTCACTTGTACCCAAAGCCTTCCTTTGGTGACACTTTTGGATGGTCCAAAGGGGCTTGCAACGCGTTTTCTTTGGCCCGGCATTTCAGTCTTCTCCCATGCCGGCTAGTGATATATTTAGGGTTGCTCGGAAAAATCGAACCCGGAGGGTCCAGTTGCATGTGGGGCTGCGTAAAGGCTCCCCTGGGGAGTTCACTTGTACCCAAAGCCTTCCTTTGGGGCCACTTTTGGATGGTCCAAAGGGGCTCACAACGCATTTCCTGGGGCCTGATTTTTCTGTCGTCATCGATGCCGGCTAGGGCTATGTATAGGGATGCTCGGAAACAGCGAACCCGGAGGGTCCAGTTGCATGTGGGGCTGTGTAAAGGCTCCCCTGGGGAGTTCACTTGTACCCAAAGCCTTCCTTTGGGGGCACTTTTGGATGGGCGAAAAGGGCTCGCAACGCATTTCCTGGGGCCTGATTTTTCACTCGTCTCCGAGGACGGCTAGGGCTATGTTTAGGGATGCTCGGAAACAGCGAACCCGGAGGGTCCAGTTGCATGTGGGGCTGCGTAAAGGCTCCCCTGGGGAGTTCACTTGTACCCAAAGCCTTCCTCTGGGGGCACTTTTGGATGGGCGAATTAGGCTTTTAACGCGTTTTCTGGGGCCCGAATTTTCAGCCGACTACCAGGCGGGCCAGGGCTATATTTAGGGTTGCTGTGAAAGAGCGAATACGGAGGGTCCAGTTGCATGTGGGGCTGCGTTAAGGCTCCCCTGGGGAGTTCAGTTGTACCCAAAGCCTTCCTCTGGGGGCACTTTTGGATGGGCGAATTAGGCTTTTAACGCATTTTCTGGGGCCCGAGTTTTCAGTCGACTGCCAGGCGGGCCAGGGCTATATTTAGGGTTGCTGTGAAAGAGTGAACCCGGAGGGTCCAGTTGCATGTGGGGCTGCATAAAGGCTCCCCTGGGGAGTTCAGTTGTACCCAAAGCCTTCCTCTGGGGGCACTTCTGGATGGGTGAATGGGGCTTGAAACGCTTTTTCTGTGGCCCGAGTTTTCTGTTTTCTGCCATGCTGGCTAGTGTTATATTTAGGGTTGCTTGTAAACAGCGAACACGGGGGGTCCAGTTGCGTATGGGCCTGCATAAAGGCTCCCCTGGGGAGTTCAGTTGTACCCAAAGCCTTCCTTTGGGGGCACTTTTGGATGGGCGAATGGGGCTTGTAGCACGTTTTCTGGGGCCCGATTTTTCAGTCGTCTGCCATGCGGGCCAGGGTTATATTTAGGGTTGTTGTGAAAGAGCGAATACGGAGGGTCCAGTTGCATGTGGGGCTGCATAAAGGCTCCCCTGGGGAGTTCACTTGTACCCAAAGCCTTCCTTTGGGGGCACTTCTGGATGGGCGAAAGGGGCTTGAAACGCTTTTTCTGTGGCCCGAATTTTCAGTCTTCTGCAATGCTGGCTAGGGTTATATTTAGGGTTGCTGTAAAGAGCGAACACGGAGGGTCCAATTGCATGTGGGGCTGTGTAAAGGCTCCCCTGGGGAGTTCAGATGTACCCAAAGCCTTCCTTTGGGGGCACTTTTGGATGGTCGAATAAGGCTTGTAGCACGTTTTCTGGGGCCCGAGTTTACAGTCGTCTGCCATGCGGGCCAGGGTTATATTTAGGGTTGCTCGTAAACAGTGAACAAGGAGGGTCCAGTTGCATGTGGGGCTGCGTAAAGGCTCCCCTGGGGAGTTCACTTGTACCCAAAGCCTTCCTCTGGGGGCACTTTTGGATGGGCGAACTAGGCTTTTAATGCATTTTCTGTGGCCCGAGTTTTCAGTCGACTGCCAGGCGGGCCAGGGCTATATTTAGGGTTGCTGTGAAAGAGCGAATACGGAGGGTCCAGTTGCACGTGGGGCTGCATAAAGGCTCCCCTGGGGAGTTCACTTGTACCCAAAGCCTTCCTTTGGGGGCACTTCTGGATGGGCGAAAGGGGCTTGAAACGCTTTTTCTGTGGCCCGAGTTTTCAGTCTTCTGCAATGCTGGCTAGGGTTATATTTAGGGTTGCTGTAAAGAGCGAACACGGAGGGTCCAGTTGCATGTGGGGCTGTGTAAAGGCTCCCCTGGGGAGTTCAGATGTACCCAAAGCCTTCCTTTGGGGGCACTTTTGGATGGGCGAATGGGGCTCGTAACACATTTTCTGTGGCCCGAGCTTTCAGTCGACTGCCAGGCGTGCTAGGGCTATATTTAGGCTTGCGGTGAAAGAGTGAACCCGGAGGGTCCAGTTGCATGTGGGGCTGCATAAAGGCTCCCCTGGGGAGTTCAGTTGTACCCAAAGCCTTCCTTTGGGGGCACTTTTGGATGGGCGAACTAGGCTTTTAATGCATTTTCTGTGGCCCGAGTTTTCAGTCGACTGCCAGGCGGGCCAGGGCTATATTTAGGGTTGCTGTGAAAGAGCGAATACGGAGGGTCCAGTTGCACGTGGGGCTGCATAAAGGCTCCCCTGGGGAGTTCAGTTGTACCCAAAGCCTTCCTCTGGGGGCACTTTTGGATGGGCGAATTAGGCTTTTAACACATTTTCTGGGGCCCGAGTTTTCAGCAGACTGCCAGGCGGGCCAGGGCTATATTTAGGGTTGCTGTGAAAGAGTGAACCCGGAGGGTCCAGTTGCATGTGGGGCTGCATAAAGGCTCCCCCGGGGAGTTCACTTGTACCCAAAGCCTTCCTTTGGGGGCACTTCTGGATTGGCGAAAGGGGCTTGAAACTCTTTTTCTGTGGCCCGAGTTTTCAGTCTTCTGCCATGCTGGCTAGGGTTATATTTAGGGTTGCTGTAAAGAGCGAACACGGAGGGTCCAGTTGCATGTGCGGCTGCGTAAAGGCTCCCCTGGGGAGTTCAGATGTACCCAAAGCCTTCCTTTGGGGGCACTTTTGGATGGGCGAATGGGGCTCGTAACACATTTTCTGTGGCCCGAGCTTTCAGTCGACTGCCAGGCGTGCTAGGGCTATATTTAGGCTTGCGGTGAAAGAGTGAACCCGGAGGGTCCAGTTGCATGTGGGGCTGCATAAAGGCTCCCCTGGGGAGTTCAGTTGTACTCAAAGCCTTCCTTTGGGGGCACTTTTGGATGGGCGAATTAGGCTTTTAACAGTTTTTCTGGGGCCCGAGTTTTCAGTCGACCTCCAGGCGGGCCAGGGCTATATTTAGGGTTGCTGTGAAAGAGCGAATACGGAGGGTCCAGTTGCATGTGGGGCTGCGTTAAGGCTCCCCTGGGGAGTTCAGTTGTACCCAAAGCCTTCCTTTGGGGGCACTTTTGGATGGTCCAAGGGGAATCGCAATGCGTTTTCTTAGGCCCGCTTTTTCAGTCTTCTCCCGTTGCGCAGAGGGATACATTTAGGCTTGTGGTGAAAGAGTGAACCCGGAGGGTCCAGTTGCATGTGGGGCTGCGTTAAGGCTCCCCTGGGGAGTTCAGTTGTACCCAAAGCCTTCCCTTGGGGGCACTTCTGGATGGGTAAATGGGGCTTGAAACGCATTTTCTGGAGCCCAAGTTTTCAGTCTTCTGCCATGGTATCTAGGGGTATATTTAGGGTTGCTCGTAAACAGTGAACAAGGAGGGTCCAGTTGCATGTGGGGCTGCATAAAGGCTCCCCTGGGGAGTTCACTTGTACCCAAAGCCTTCCTTTGGGGGCACTTCTGGATCGGCGAAAGGGGCTTAAAACGCTTTTTCTGTGGCCCGAGTTTTCAGTCTTCTGCCATGCTGGCTAGGGTTATATTTAGGGTTGCTGTAAAGAGCGAACACGGAGGGTCCAGTTGCATGTGGGACTGCGTAAAGGCTCCCCTGGGGAGTTCAGATGTACCCAAAGCCTTCCTTTGGGGGCACTTTTGGATGGGCGAATTAGGCTCGTAACACATTTTCTGTGGCCCGAGCTTTCAGTCGACTGCCAGGCGTGCTAGGGCTATATTTAGGCTTGCGGTGAAAGAGTGAACCCGGAGGGTCCAGTTGCATGTGGGGCTGCATAAAGGCTCCCCTGGGGAGTTCACTTGTACCCAAAGCCTTCCTTTGGGGGCACTTCTGGATGGGCGAAAGGGGCTTGAAACACTTTTTCTGGAGCCCGAGTTTTCAGTCTTCTGCCATGCTGGCTAGGGTTATATTTAGGGTTGCTGTAAAGAGCGAATACGGAGGGTCCAGTTGCATGTGGGGCTGCGTAAAGGCTGCCCTGGGGAGTTCACTTGTACCCAAAGCCTTGCTTTGGGGGCACTTTTGGATGGGCGAATGGGGCTCGTAACACATTTTCTGTGGCCCGAGTTTTCAGTCGACTGCCAGGCGTGCTAGGGCTATATTTAGACTTGCGGTGACATAGCGAATACGGAGGGTCCAGTTGCATGTGGGGCTGCGTTAAGGCTCCCCTGGGGAGTTCAGTTGTACCCAAAGCATTCCTTTGGGGGCACTTTAGGATGGTCCAAGGGGAATCGCAATGCGTTTTCTTAGGCCCGCATTTCAGTCTTCTCCCATTGCGCCGAGGGATATAATTAGGCTTGCGGTGAAAGAGTGAACCCGGAGGGTCCAGTTGCATGTGGGGCTGCATAAAGGCTCCCCTGGGGAGTTCAGTTGTACCCAAAGCCTTCCTCTGGGGGCACTTCTGGATGGGTGAATGGGGCTTGAAACGCTTTTTCTGTGGCCCGAGTTTTCTGTTTTCTGCCATGCTGGCTAGTGTTATATTTAGGGTTGCTTGTAAACAGAGAACACGGGGGGTCCAGTTGCGTATGGGCCTGCATAAAGGCTCCCCTGGGGAGTTCACTTGTACCCAAAGCCTTCCTTTGGGGGCACTTTTGGATGGTCGAATGGGGCTTGTAGCACGTTTTCTGGGGCCCGATTTTTCAGTCGTCTGCCATGCGGGCCAGGGTTATATTTAGGGTTGTTGTGAAAGAGCGAATACGGAGGGTCCAGTTGCATGTGGGGCTGCATAAAGGCTCCCCTGGGGAGTTCAGTTGTACCCAAAGCCTTCCTTTGGGGGCACTTCTGGATGGGCGAAAGGGGCTTGAAACGCTTTTTCTGTGGCCCAAATTTTCAGTCTTCTGCAATGCTGGCTAGAGTTATATTTAGGGTTGCTGTAAAGAGCGAACACGGAGGGTCCAATTGCATGTGGGGCTGTGTAAAGGCTCCCCTGGGGAGTTCAGATGTACCCAAAGCCTTCCTTTGGGGGCACTTTTGGATGGTCGAATAAGGCTTGTAGCACGTTTTCTGGGGCCCGAGTTTACAGTCGTCTGCCATGCGGGCCAGGGTTATATTTAGTGTTGCTCGTAAACAGTGAACAAGGAGGGTCCAGTTGCATGTGGGGCTGCATAAAGGCTCCCCTGGGGAGTTCAGTTGTACCCAAAGCCTTCCTTTGGGGGCACTTTTGGATGGGCGAACTAGGCTTTTAATGCATTTTCTGTGGCCCGAGTTTTCAGTCGACTGCCAGGCGGGCCAGGGCTATATTTAGGGTTGCTGTGAAAGAGCGAATACGGAGGGTCCAGTTGCACGTGGGGCTGCATAAAGGCTCCCCTGGGGAGTTCACTTGTACCCAAAGCCTTCCTTTGGGGGCACTTCTGGATGGGCGAAAGGGGCTTGAAACGCTTTTTCTGTGGCCCGAGTTTTCAGTCTTCTGCCATGCTGGCTAGGGTTATATTTAGGGTTGCTGTAAAGAGCGAACACGGAGGGTCCAGTTGCATGTGGGGCTGTGTAAAGGCTCCCCTGGGGAGTTCAGATGTACCCAAAGCCTTCCTTTGGGGGCACTTTTGGATGGGCGAATGGGGCTCGTAATACATTTTCTGTGGCCCGAGCTTTCAGTCGACTGCCAGGCGTGCTAGGGCTATATTTAGGCTTGCGGTGAAAGAGTGAACCCGGAGGGTCCAGTTGCATGTGGGGCTGCATAAAGGCTCCCCTGGGGAGTTCAGTTGTACCCAAAGCCTTCCTTTGGGGGCACTTTTGGATGGGCGAACTAGGCTTTTAATGCATTTTCTGTGGCCCGAGTTTTCAGTCGACTGCCAGGCGGGCCAGGGCTATATTTAGGGTTGCTGTGAAAGAGCGAATACGGAGGGTCCAGTTGCACGTGGGGCTGCATAAAGGCTCCCCTGGGGAGTTCAGTTGTACCCAAAGCCTTCCTCTGGGGGCACTTTTGGATGGGCGAATTAGGCTTTTAACGCATTTTCTGGGGCCCGAATTTTCAGTCGACTGCCAGGCGGGCCAGGGCTATATTTAGGGTTGCTGTGAAAGAGTGAACCCGGAGGGTCCAGTTGCATGTGGGGCTGCATAAAGGCTCCCCCGGGGAGTTCACTTGTACCCAAAGCCTTCCTCTGGGGGCACTTCTGGATTGGCGAAAGGGGCATGAAACGCTTTTTCTGGAGCCCGAGTTTTCAGTCTTCTGCCATGCTGGCTAGGGTTATATTTAGGGTTGCTGTAAAGAGCGAACACGGAGGGTCCAGTTGCATGTGCGGCTGCGTAAAGGCTCCCCTGGGGAGTTCAGATGTACCCAAAGCCTTCCTTTGGGGGCACTTTTGGATGGGCGAATGGGGCTCGTAACACATTTTCTGTGGCCCGAGCTTTCAGTCGACTGCCAGGCGTGCTAGGGCTATATTTAGGCTTGCGGTGAAAGAGTGAACCCGGAGGGTCCAGTTGCATGTGGGGCTGCATAAAGGCTCCCCTGGGGAGTTCAGTTGTACTCAAATCCTACCTTTGGGGGCACTTTTGGATGGGCGAATTAGGCTTTTAACAGTTTTTCTGGGGCCCGTGTTTTCAGTCGACTGCCAGGCGGGCCAGGGCTATATTTAGGGTTGCTGTGAAAGAGCGAATACGGAGGGTCCAGTTGCATGTGGGGCTGCGTTAAGGCTCCCCTGGGGAGTTCAGTTGTACCCAAAGCCTTCCTTTGGGGGCACTTTTGGATGGTCCAAGGGGAATCGCAATGCGTTTTCTTAGGCCCGCTTTTTCACTCTTCTCCCATTGCGCAGAGGGATACATTTAGGCTTGTGGTGAAAGAGTGAACCCGGAGGGTCCAGTTGCATGTGGGGCTGCGTTAAGGCTCCCCTGGGGAGTTCAGTTGTACCCAAAGCCTTCCCTTGGGGGCACTTCTGGATGGGTAAATGGGGCTTGAAACGCATTTTCTGGAGCCCAAGTTTTCAGTCTTCTGCCATGGTGTCTAGGGGTATATTTAGGGTTGCTCGTAAACAGTGAACAAGGAGGGTCCAGTTGCATGTGGGGCTGCATAAAGGCTCCCCTGGGGAGTTCACTTGTACCCAAAGCCTTCCTTTGGGGGCACTTCTGGATCGGCGAAAGGGGCTTGAAACGCTTTTTCTGTGGCCCGAGTTTTCAGTCTTCTGCCATGCTGGCTAGGGTTATATTTAGGGTTGCTGTAAAGAGCGAACACGGAGGGTCCAGTTGCATGTGGGGCTGCGTAAAGGCTCCCCTGGGGAGTTCAGATGTACCCAAAGCCTTCCTTTGGGGGCACTTTTGGATGGGCGAATGGGGCTCGTAACACATTTTCTGTGGCCTGAGCTTTCAGTCGACTGCCAGGCGTGCTAGGGCTATATTTAGGCTTGCGGTGAAAGAGTGAACCCGGAGGGTCCAGTTGCATGTGGGGCTGCATAAAGGCTCCCCTGGGGAGTTCACTTGTACCCAAAGCCTTCCTTTGGGGGCACTTCTGGATGGGCGAAAGGGGCTTGAAACACTTTTTCTGGAGCCCGACTTTTCAGTCTTCTGCCATGCTGGCTAGGGTTATATTTAGGGTTGCTGTAAAGAGCGAATACGGAGGGTCCAGTTGCATGTGGGGCTGCGTAAAGGCTCCCCTGGGGAGTTCACTTGTACCCAAAGCCTTGCTTTGGGGGCACTTTTGGATGGGCGAATGGGGCTCGTAACACATTTTCTGTGGCCCGAGTTTTCAGTCGACTGCCAGGCGTGCTAGGGCTATATTTAGGCTTGCGGTGAAATAGCGAATACGGAGGGTCCAGTTGCATGTGGGGCTGCGTTAAGGCTCCCCTGGGGAGTTCAGTTGTACCCAAAGCCTTCCTTTGGGGGCACTTTAGGATGGTCCAATGGGAATCGCAATGCGTTTTCTTAGGCCCGCATTTCAGTCTTCTCCCATTGCGCCGAGGGATATAATTAGGCTTGCGGTGAAAGAGTGAACCCGGAGGGTCCAGTTGCATGTGGGGCTGCATAAAGGCTCCCCTGGGGAGTTCAGTTGTACCCAAAGCCTTCCTCTGGGGGCACTTCTGGATGGGTGAATGGGGCTTGAAACGCTTTTTCTGTGGCCCGAGTTTTCTGTTTTCTGCCATGCTGGCTAGTGTTATATTTAGGGTTGCTTGTAAACAGCGAACACGGGGGGTCCAGTTGCGTATGGGCCTGCATAAAGGCTCCCCTGGGGAGTTCAGTTGTACCCAAAGCCTTCCTTTGGGGGCACTTTTGGATGGTCGAATGGGGCTTGTAGCACGTTTTCTGGGGCCCGATTTTTCAGTCGTCTGCCATGCGGGCCAGGGTTATATTTAGGGTTGTTGTGAAAGAGCGAATACGGAGGGTCCAGTTGCATGTGGGGCTGCATAAAGGCTCCCCTGGGGAGTTCAGTTGTACCCAAAGCCTTCCTTTGGGGGCACTTCTGGATGGGCGAAAGGGGCTTGAAACGCTTTTTCTGTGGCCCGAATTTTCAGTCTTCTGCAATGCTGGCTAGAGTTATATTTAGGGTTGCTGTAAAGAGCGAACACGGAGGGTCCAATTGCATGTGGGGCTGTGTAAAGGCTCCCCTGGGGAGTTCAGATGTACCCAAAGCCTTCCTTTGGGGGCACTTTTGGATGGTCGAATAAGGCTTGTAGCACGTTTTCTGGGGCCCGAGTTTACAGTCGTCTGCCATGCGGGCCAGGGTTATATTTAGTGTTGCTCGTAAACAGTGAACAAGGAGGGTCCAGTTGCATGTGGGGCTGCATAAAGGCTCCCCTGGGGAGTTCAGTTGTACCCAAAGCCTTCCTTTGGGGGCACTTTTGGATGGGCGAACTAGGCTTTTAATGCATTTTCTGTGGCCCGAGTTTTCAGTCGACTGCCAGGCGGGCCAGGGCTATATTTAGGGTTGCTGTGAAAGAGCGAATACGGAGGGTCCAGTTGCACGTGGGGCTGCATAAAGGCTCCCCTGGGGAGTTCACTTGTACCCAAAGCCTTCCTTTGGGGGCACTTCTGGATGGGCGAAAGGGGCTTGAAACGCTTTTTCTGTGGCCCGAGTTTTCAGTCTTCTGCCATGCTGGCTAGGGTTATATTTAGGGTTGCTGTAAAGAGCGAACACGGAGGGTCCAGTTGCATGTGGGGCTGTGTAAAGGCTCCCCTGGGGAGTTCAGATGTACCCAAAGCCTTCCTTTGGGGGCACTTTTGGATGGGCGAATGGGGCTCGTAATACATTTTCTGTGGCCCGAGCTTTCAGTCGACTGCCAGGCGTGCTAGGGCTATATTTAGTCTTGCGGTGAAAGAGTGAACCCGGAGGGTCCAGTTGCATGTGGGGCTGCATAAAGGCTCCCCTGGGGAGTTCAGTTGTACCCAAAGCCTTCCTTTGGGGGCACTTTTGGATGGGCGAACTAGGCTTTTAATGCATTTTCTGTGGCCCGAGTTTTCAGTCGACTGCCAGGCGGGCCAGGGCTATATTTAGGGTTGCTGTGAAAGAGCGAATATGGAGGGTCCAGTTGCACGTGGGGCTGCATAAAGGCTCCCCTGGGGAGTTCAGTTGTACCCAAAGCCTTCCTTTGGGGGCACTTTTGGATGGGCGAATTAGGCTTTTAACGCATTTTCTGAGGCCCGAATTTTCAGTCGACTGCCAGGCGGGCCAGGGCTATATTTAGGGTTGCTGTGAAAGAGTGAACCCGGAGGGTCCAGTTGCATGTGGGGCTGCATAAAGGCTCCCCCGGGGAGTTCACTTGTACCCAAAGCCTTCCTCTGGGGGCACTTCTGGATTGGCGAAAGGGGCATGAAACGCTTTTTCTGGAGCCCGAGTTTTCAGTCTTCTGCCATGCTGGCTAGGGTTATATTTAGGGTTGCTGTAAAGAGCGAACACGGAGGGTCCAGTTGCATGTGCGGCTGCGTAAAGGCTCCCCTGGGGAGTTCAGATGTACCCAAAGCCTTCCTTTGGGGGCACTTTTGGATGGGCGAATGGGGCTCGTAACACATTTTCTGTGGCCCGAGCTTTCAGTCGACTGCCAGGCGTGCTAGGGCTATATTTAGGCTTGCGGTGAAAGAGTGAACCCGGAGGGTCCAGTTGCATGTGGGGCTGCATAAAGGCTCCCCTGGGGAGTTCAGTTGTACTCAAATCCTACCTTTGGGGGCACTTTTGGATGGGCGAATTAGGCTTTTAACAGTTTTTCTGGGGCCCGTGTTTTCAGTCGACTGCCAGGCGGGCCAGGGCTATATTTAGGGTTGCTGTGAAAGAGCGAATACGGAGGGTCCAGTTGCATGTGGGGCTGCGTTAAGGCTCCCCTGGGGAGTTCAGTTGTACCCAAAGCCTTCCTTTGGGGGCACTTTTGGATGGTCCAAGGGGAATCGCAATGCGTTTTCTTAGGCCCGCTTTTTCACTCTTCTCCCATTGCGCAGAGGGATACATTTAGGCTTGTGGTGAAAGAGTGAACCCGGAGGGTCCAGTTGCATGTGGGGCTGCGTTAAGGCTCCCCTGGGGAGTTCAGTTGTACCCAAAGCCTTCCCTTGGGGGCACTTCTGGATGGGTAAATGGGGCTTGAAACGCATTTTCTGGAGCCCAAGTTTTCAGTCTTCTGCCATGGTGTCTAGGGGTATATTTAGGGTTGCTCGTAAACAGTGAACAAGGAGGGTCCAGTTGCATGTGGGGCTGCATAAAGGCTCCCCTGGGGAGTTCACTTGTACCCAAAGCCTTCCTTTGGGGGCACTTCTGGATCGGCGAAAGGGGCTTAAAACGCTTTTTCTGTGGCCCGAGTTTTCAGTCTTCTGCCATGCTGGCTAGGGTTATATTTAGGGTTGCTGTAAAGAGCGAACACGGAGGGTCCAGTTGCATGTGGGGCTGCGTAAAGGCTCCCCTGGGGAGTTCAGATGTACCCAAAGCCTTCCTTTGGGGGCACTTTTGGATGGGCGAATGGGGCTCGTAACACATTTTCTGTGGCCTGAGCTTTCAGTCGACTGCCAGGCGTGCTAGGGCTATATTTAGGCTTGCGGTGAAAGAGTGAACCCGGAGGGTCCAGTTGCATGTGGGGCTGCATAAAGGCTCCCCTGGGGAGTTCACTTGTACCCAAAGCCTTCCTTTGGGGGCACTTCTGGATGGGCGAAAGGGGCTTGAAACACTTTTTCTGGAGCCCGACTTTTCAGTCTTCTGCCATGCTGGCTAGGGTTATATTTAGGGTTGCTGTAAAGAGCGAATACGGAGGGTCCAGTTGCATGTGGGGCTGCGTAAAGGCTCCCCTGGGGAGTTCACTTGTACCCAAAGCCTTGCTTTGGGGGCACTTTTGGATGGGCGAATGGGGCTCGTAACACATTTTCTGTGGCCCGAGTTTTCAGTCGACTGCCAGGCGTGCTAGGGCTATATTTAGGCTTGCGGTGAAATAGCGAATACGGAGGGTCCAGTTGCATGTGGGGCTGCGTTAAGGCTCCCCTGGGGAGTTCAGTTGTACCCAAAGCCTTCCTTTGGGGGCACTTTAGGATGGTCCAAGGGGAATCGCAATGCGTTTTCTTAGGCCCGCATTTCAGTCTTCTCCCATTGCGCCGAGGGATATAATTAGGCTTGCGGTGAAAGAGTGAACCCGGAGGGTCCAGTTGCATGTGGGGCTGCATAAAGGCTCCCCTGGGGAGTTCAGTTGTACCCAAAGCCTTCCTCTGGGGGCACTTCTGGATGGGTGAATGGGGCTTGAAACGCTTTTTCTGTGGCCCGAGTTTTCTGTTTTCTGCCATGCTGGCTAGTGTTATATTTAGGGTTGCTCGTAAACAGTGAACAAGGAGGGTCCAGTTGCATGTGGGGCTGCATAAAGGCTCCCCTGGGGAGTTCAGTTGTACCCAAAGCCTTCCTTTGGGGGCACTTCTGGATGGTCGAATGGGGCTTGTAGCACGTTTTCTGGGGCCCGATTTTTCAGTCGTCTGCCATGCGGGCCAGGGTTATATTTAGGGTTGTTGTGAAAGAGCGAATACGGAGGGTCCAGTTGCATGTGGGGCTGCATAAAGGCTCCCCTGGGGAGTTCAGTTGTACCCAAAGCCTTCCTTTGGGGGCACTTCTGGATGGGCGAAAGGGGCTTGAAACGCTTTTTCTGTGGCCCGAATTTTCAGTCTTCTGCAATGCTGGCTAGAGTTATATTTAGGGTTGCTGTAAAGAGCGAACACGGAGGGTCCAATTGCATGTGGGGCTGTGTAAAGGCTCCCCTGGGGAGTTCAGATGTACCCAAAGCCTTCCTTTGGGGGCACTTTTGGATGGTCGAATAAGGCTTGTAGCACGTTTTCTGGGGCCCGAGTTTACAGTCGTCTGCCATGCGGGCCAGGGTTATATTTAGGGTTGCTCGTAAACAGTGAACAAGGAGGGTCCAGTTGCATGTGGGGCTGCGTAAAGTCTCCCCTGGGGAGTTCAGTTGTACCCAAAGCCTTCCTTTGGGGGCACTTTTGGATGGGCGAACTAGGCTTTTAATGCATTTTCTGGGGCCCGAGTTTTCAGTCGACTGCCAGGCGGGACAGGGCTATATTTAGGGTTGCTGTGAAAGAGCGAATACGGAGGGTCCAGTTGCACGTGGGGCTGCATAAAGGCTCCCCTGGGGAGTTCACTTGTACCCAAAGCCTTCCTTTGGGGGCACTTCTGGATGGGCGAAAGGGGCTTGAAACGCTATTTCTGTGGCCCGAGTTTTCAGTCTTCTGCCATGCTGGCTAGGGTTATATTTAGGGTTGCTGTAAAGAGCGAACACGGAGGGTCCAGTTGCATGTGGGGCTGTGTAAAGGCTCCCCTGGGGAGTTCAGATGTACCCAAAGCCTTCCTTTGGGGGCACTTTTGGATGGGCGAATGGGGCTCGTAACACATTTTCTGTGGCCCGAGCTTTCAGTCGACTGCCAGGCGTGCTAGGGCTATATTTAGTCTTGCGGTGAAAGAGTGAACCCGGAGGGTCCAGTTGCATGTGGGGCTGCATAAAGGCTCCCCTGGGGAGTTCAGTTGTACCCAAAGCCTTCCTTTGGGGGCACTTTTGGATGGGCGAACTAGGCTTTTAATGCATTTTCTGTGGCCCGAGTTTTCAGTCGACTGCCAGGCGGGCCAGGGCTATATTTAGGGTTGCTGTGAAAGAGCGAATACGGAGGGTCCAGTTGCATGTGGGGCTGCATAAAGGCTCCCCTGGGGAGTTCAGTTGTACTCAAAGCCTTCCTTTGGGGGCACTTTTGGATGGGCGAATTAGGCTTTTAACAGTTTTTCTGGGGCCCGAGTTTTCAGTCGACTGCCAGGCGGGCCAGGGCTATATTTAGGGTTGCTGTGAAAGAGCGAATACGGAGGGTCCAGTTGCATGTGGGGCTGCGTTAAGGCTCCCCTGGGGAGTTCAGTTGTACCCAAAGCCTTCCTTTGGGGGCACTTTTGGATGGTCCAAGGGGAATCGCAATGCGTTTTCTTAGGCCCGCTTTTTCAGTCTTCTCCCATTGCGCAGAGGGATACATTTAGGCTTGTGGTGAAAGAGTGAACCCGGAGGGTCCAGTTGCATGTGGGGCTGCGTTAAGGCTCCCCTGGGGAGTTCACTTGTACCCAAAGCCTTCCCTTGGGGGCACTTCTGGATGGGTAAATGGGGCTTGAAACGCATTTTCTGGAGCCCAAGTTTTCAGTCTTCTGCCATGGTGTCTAGGGGTATATTTAGGGTTGCTCGTAAACAGTGAACAAGGAGGGTCCAGTTGCATGTGGGGCTACATAAAGGCTCCCCTGGGGAGTTCACTTGTACCCAAAGCCTTCCTTTGGGGGCACTTCTGGATCGGCGAAAAGGGCTTGAAACACTTTTTCTGGAGCCCGAGTTTTCAGTCTTCTGCCATGCTGGCTAGGGTTATATTTAGGGTTGCTGTAAAGAGCGAATACGGAGGGTCCAGTTGCATGTGGGGCTGCATAAAGGCTCCCCTGGGGAGTTCACTTGTACCCAAAGCCTTCCCTTGGGGGCACTTTTGGATGGGCGAATGGGGCTCGTAATACATTTTCTGTGGCCCGAGCTTTCAGTCGACTGCCAGGCGTGCTAGGGCTATATTTAGTCTTGCGGTGAAAGAGTGAACCCGGAGGGTCCAGTTGCATGTGGGGCTGCATAAAGGCTCCCCTGGGGAGTTCAGTTGTACCCAAAGCCTTCCTTTGGGGGCACTTTTGGATGGGCGAACTAGGCTTTTAATGCATTTTCTGTGGCCCGAGTTTTCAGTCGACTGCCAGGCGGGCCAGGGCTATATTTAGGGTTGCTGTGAAAGAGCGAATACGGAGGGTCCAGTTGCACGTGGGGCTGCATAAAGGCTCCCCTGGGGAGTTCAGTTGTACCCAAAGCCTTCCTCTGGGGGCACTTTTGGATGGGCGAACTAGGCTTTTAACGCATTTTCTGGGGCCCGAGTTTTCAGTCGACTGCCAGGCGGGCCAGGGCTATATTTAGGGTTGCTGTGAAAGAGTGAACCCGGAGGGTCCAGTTGCATGTGGGGCTGCATAAAGGCTCCCCCGGGGAGTTCACTTGTACCCAAAGCCTTCCTTTGGGGGCACTTCTGGATTGGCGAAAGGGGCATGAAACGCTTTTTCTGTGGCCCGAGTTTTCAGTCTTCTGCCATGCTGGCTAGGGTTATATTTAGGGTTGCTGTAAAGAGCGAACACGGAGGGTCCAGTTGCATATGGGGCTGCGTAAAGGCTCCCCTGGGGAGTTCACTTGTACCCAAAGCCTTCCTTTGGGGGCACTTTTGGATGGGCGAATGGGGCTCGTAACACATTTTCTGTGGCCCGAGCTTTCAGTCGACTGCCAGGCGTGCTAGGGCTATATTTAGGCTTGCGGTGAAAGAGTGAACCCGGAGGGTCCAGTTGCATGTGGGGCTGCATAAAGGCTCCCCTGGGGAGTTCACTTGTACCCAAAGCCTTCCTTTGGGGGCACTTTTGGATGGTCCAAAGGGGCTCGCAACGCATTTCCTGGTGCCTGATTTTTCACTCGTCTCCGATGACGGCTAGGGCTACGTTTAGGTTTGCTCAGGAACAGAGAACCCGGAGGGTCCAGTTGCATGTGGGGCTGCGTAAAGGCTCCCCTGGGGAGTTCTCTTGTACCCAAAGTCTTCCTTTGGGGGCACATTTGGTTGGGCGAAATGGGCTCGTAACGCATTTCCTGGGGCCTGATTTTTCACTCGTCTCCGATGACGGCTAGGGCTACGTTTAGGTTTGCTCATTAACAGCGAACCCGGAGGGTCCAGTTGCGTGTGGGGCTGCGTAAAGGCTCCCCTGGGGAGTTCACTTGTACCCAAAGCCTTTCTTTGGGGGCACTTTTGGATGGGCGAAAAGGGCTCGCAACGCATTTCCTGGGGCCCGGGTTTTCAGTCTTCTCCCATGCCGACTAGTAATATATTTAGGTTTGCTCGGAAAAATCGAACCCGGATGGTCCAGTTGCATGTGGGGCTGCGTAAAGGCTCCCCTGGGGAGTTCACTTGTACCCAAAGCCTTCCTTTGGGGGCACTTTTGGATGGGCAAAAAGGGCTCGCAACGCATTTCCTGGGGCCTGATTTTTCACTCGTCTCCGATGCCGTCTAGGACTATGTTTAGGGATGCTCGGAAACAGCAAACCCGGAGGGTCCAGTTGCATGTGGGGCTGCGTAAAGGCTCCCCTGGGGAGTTCTCTTGTACCCAAAGTCTTCCTTTGGGGGCACTTTTGGATGGGCGAAAAGGGCTCGCAACGCATTTCCTGGGGCGTGATTTTTCAGTCGTCTCCGATGACGGCTAGGGCTACGTTTAGGTTTGCTCAGGAACAGCGAACCCGGAGGGTCCAGTTGCATGTGGGGCTGCGTAAAGGCTCCCGTGGGGAGATCACTTGTACCCAAAGCCTTCCTTTGGGGACACTTTTGGATGGGCAAAAAGGGCTCGCAACGCATTTCCTGGGGCCTGATTTTTCAGTCGTCTTCGATGCCGGCTAGGGCTATGTTTAGGGATGCTCATGAACAGCGAACCCGGAGGGTCCACTTGCACGTGGGGCTGCGTAAAGGCTCCCCTGGGGAGTTCACTTGTACCCAAAGCCTTCCTTTGGTGACACTTTTGGATGGTCCAAAGGGGCTTGCAACGCGTTTTCTTTGGCCCGGGATTTCAGTCTTCTCCCATGCCGGCTAGTGATATATTTAGGGTTGCTCGGAAAAATCGAACCCGGAGGGTCCAGTTGCATGTGGGGCTGCGTAAAGGCTCCCCTGGGGAGTTCACTTGTACCCAAAGCCTTCCTTTGGGGGCACTTTTGGATGGGAGAAAATGGCTCGCAACGCATTTCCTGGGGCCTGATTTTTCAGTCGACTTCGATGCCGGCTAGGGCTATGTTTACTGATGCTCGGAAACAGCGAACCCGGAGGGTCCAGTTGCATGTGGGGCTGCGTAAAGTCTCCCCTGGGGAGTTCACTTGTACCCAAAGCCTTCCTTTGGTGACACTTTTGGATGGTCCAAAGGGGCTTGAAACGCGTTTTCTGGGGCCCGGGTTTTCAGTCTTCTCCCATGCCGGCTAGTGATATATTTAGGGTTGCTCGGAAAAATCGAACCCGGAGGGTCCAGTTGCATGTGGGGCTGCGTAAAGGCTCCCCTGGGGAGTTCACTTGTATCCAAAGCCTTCCTTTGGGAGCACTTTTGGATGGTCCAAAGGGGCTCGCAACGCATTTCCTGGTGCCTGATTTTTCTGTCGTCATCGATGCCGGCTAGGGCTATGTTTAGGGATGCTCGGAAACAGCGAACCCGGAGGGTCCAGTTGCATGTGGGGCTGCGTAAAGGCTCCCCTGGGGAGTTCACTTGTACCCAAAGCCTTCCTTTGGGGGCACTTTTGGATGGCGAAAAGGGCTCGCAACGCATTTCCTGGGGCCTGATTTTTCACTCGTCTCCGAGGACGGCTAGGGCTATGTTTAGGGATGCTCGGAAACAGTGAACCCGGAGGGTCCAGTTGCATGTGGGGCTGCGTAAAGGCTCCCCTGGGGAGTTCACTTGTACCCAAAGCCTTCCTTTGGGGGCACTTTTGGATAGGCGAAAAGGGCTCGCAACGCATTTCCTGGGGCTTGATTTTTCAGTCGTCTTCTATGCCGGCTAGGGCTATGTTTAGGGATGCTCGGAAACATCGAACCCGGAGGGTCCAGTTGCATGTGGGGCTGCGTAAAGGCTCCCCTGGGGAGTTCACTTGTACCCAAAGCCTTCCTTTGGGGGCACTTTTGGATGGGCAAAAAGGGCTCGCAACGCATTTCCTGGGGCCTGATTTTTCACTCGTCTCCGATGCCGTCTAGGATTATGTTTAGGGATGCTCGGAAACAGCGAACCCGGAGGGTCCAGTTCCATGTGGGGCTGCGTAAAGGCTCCCCTGGGGAGTTCTCTTGTACCCAAAGTCTTCCTTTGGGGGCACTATTGGATGGGCGAAAAGGGCTCGTAACGCATTTCCTGGGGCCTGATTTTTCACTCGTCTCCGATGACGGCTAGGGCTACGTTTAGGTTTGCTCAGGAACAGCGAACCCGGAGGGTCCAGTTGCATGTGGGGCTGCGTAAAGGCTCCCCTGGGGAGTTCACTTGTACACAAAGCCTTCCTCTGGGGGCACTTTTGGATGGGCGAATTAGGCTTTTAACGCGTTTTCTGGGGCCCGAGTTTTCAGTCGACTGCCAGGCGGGCCAGGGCTATATTTAGGGTTGCTGTGAAAGAGCGAATACGGAGGGTCCAGTTGCATGTGGGGCTGCATAAAGGCTCCCCTGGGGAGTTCACTTGTACCCAAAGCCTTCCTTTGGGGGCACTTTTGGATGGGCGAATGGGGCTCGTAACACATTTTCTGTGGCCCGAGCTTTCATTTGACTGCCAGGCGTGCTAGGGCTATATTTAGGCTTGCGGTGAAAGAGTGAACCCGAAGGGTCCAGTTGCATGTGGGGCTGCATAAAGGCTCCCCTGGGGAGTTCAGTTGTACCCAAAGCCTTCCTTTGGGGGCACTTCTGGATGGGCGAATGGGGCTTGAAACGCATTTTCTGGAGCCCGAGTTTTCAGTCTTCTGCCATGGTGGCTAGGGGTATATTTAGGGTTGCTCGTAAACAGTGAAGAAGGAGGGTCCAGTTGCATGTGGGGCTGCGTAAAGGCTCCCCTGGGGAGTTCACTTGTACCCAAAGCCTTCCTCTGGGGGCACTTTTGGATGGGCGAATTAGGCTTTTAACGCGTTTTCTGGGGCCCGAATTTTCAGTCGACTGCCAGGCGGGCCAGGGCTATATTTAGGGTTGCTGTGAAAGAGCGAATACGGAGGGTCCAGTTGCATGTGGGGCTGCGTTAAGGCTCCCCTGGGGAGTTCAGTTGTACCCAAAGCCTTCCTCTGGGGGCACTTTTGGATGGGCGAATTAGGCTTTTAACCCATTTTCTGGAGCCCGAGTTTTCAGTCGACTGCCAGGCGGGCCAGGGCTATATTTAGGGTTGCTGTGAAAGAGTGAACCCGGAGGGTCCAGTTGCATGTGGGGCTGCGTAAAGGCTCCCCTGGGGAGTTCACTTGTACCCAAAGCCTTCCTCTGGGGGCACTTCTGGATGGGTGAATGGGGCTTGAAACGCTTTTTCTGTGGCCCGAGTTTTCTGTTTTCTGCCATGCTGGCTAGTTTTATATTTAGGGTTGCTTGTAAACAGCGAACACGGGGGGTCCAGTTGCGTATGGGCCTGCATAAAGGCTCCCCTGGGGAGTTCAGTTGTACCCAAAGCCTTCCTTTGGGGGCACTTTTGGATGGGCGAATGGGGCTTGTAGCACGTTTTCTGGGGCCCGATTTTTCAGTCGTCTGCCATGCGGGCCAGGGTTATATTTAGGGTTGTTGTGAAAGAGCGAATACGGAGGGTCCAGTTGCATGTGGGGCTGCATAAAGGCTCCCCTGGGGAGTTCACTTGTACCCAAAGCCTTCCTTTGGGGGCACTTCTGGATGGGCGAAAGGGGCTTGAAACGCTTTTTCTGTGGCCCGAATTTTCAGTCTTCCGCAATGCTGGCTAGAGTTATATTTAGGGTTGCTGTAAAGAGCGAACACGGAGGGTCCAATTGCATTTGGGGCTGTGTAAAGGCTCCCATGGGGAGTTCAGATGTACACAAAGCCTTCCTTTGGGGGCACTTTTGGATGGTCGAATAAGGCTTGTAACACGTTTTCTGGGGCCCGAGTTTACAGTCGTCTGCCATGCGGGCCAGGGTTATATTTAGGGTTGCTCGTAAACAGTGAACAAGGAGGGTCCAGTTGCATGTGGGGCTGCGTAAAGTCCCCCTGGGGAGTTCAGTTGTACCCAAAGCCTTCCTCTGGGGGCACTTTTGGATGGGCGAATTAGGCTTTTAATGCATTTTCTGGGGCCCGAGTTTTCAGTCGACTGCCAGGCGGGCCAGGGCTATATTTAGGGTTGCTGTGAAAGAGCGAATACGGAGGGTCCAGTTGCACGTGGGGCTGCATAAAGGCTCCCCTGGGGAGTTCACTTGTACCCAAAGCCTTCCTTTGGGGGCACTTCTGGATGGGCGAAAGGGGCTTGAAACGCTTTTTCTGTGGCCCGAGTTTTCAGTCTTCTGCCATGGTGGCTAGGGTTATATTTAGGGTTGCTGTAAAGAGCGAACACGGAGGGTCCAGTTGCATGTGGGGCTGCGTAAAGGCTCCCCTGGGGAGTTCAGATGTACCCAAAGCCTTCCTTTGGGGGCACTTTTGGATGGGCGAATTAGGCTTTTAACGCATTTTCTGGGGCCCGAGTTTTCAGCAGACTGCCAGGCGTGCTAGGGCTATATTTAGGGTTGCTGTGAAAGAGTGAACACGGAGGGTCCAGTTGCATGTGGGGCTGCATAAAGGCTCCCCCGGGGAGTTCAGATGTACCCAAAGCCTTCCTTTGGGGGCACTTTTGGATGGGCGAATGGGGCTCGTAACACATTTTCTGTGGCCCGAGCTTTCAGTCGACTGCCAGGCGTGCTAGGGCTATATTTAGTCTTGCGGTGAAAGAGTGAATCCGGAGGGTCCAGTTGCATGTGGGGCTGCATAAAGGCTCCCCTGGGGAGATCAGTTGTACCCAAAGCCTTCCTTTGGGGGCACTTTTGGATGGGCGAACTAGGCTTTTAATGCATTTTCTGTGGCCCGAGTTTTCAGTCGACTGCCAGGCGGGCCAGGGCTATATTTAGGGTTGCTGTGAAAGAGCGAATACGGAGGGTCCAGTTGCACGTGGGGCTGCATAAAGGCTCCCCTGGGGAGTTCAGATGTACCCAAAGCCTTCCTTTGGGGGCACTTTTGGATGGGCGAATTAGGCTTTTAACTCATTTTCTGGGGCCCGAGTTTTCAGCAGACTGCCAGGCGGGCCAGGGCTATATTTAGGGTTGCTGTGAAAGAGTGAACACGGAGGGTCCAGTTGCACGTGGGGCTGCATAAAGGCTCCCCTGGGGAGTTCAGATGTACCCAAAGCCTTCCTTTGGGGGCACTTTTGGATGGGCGAACTAGGCTTTTAATGCATTTTCTGTGGCCCGAGTTTCCAGTCGACTGCCAGGCGGGCCAGGGCTATATTTAGGGTTGCTGTGAAAGAGCGAATACGGAGGGTCCAGTTGCATGTGGGGCTGCATAAAGGCTCCCCTGGGGAGTTCAGTTGTACCCAAAGCCTTCCTTTGGGGGCACTTTTGGATGGGCGAACTAGGCTTTTAATGCATTTTCTGTGGCCCGAGTTTTCAGTCGACTGCCAGGCGGGCCAGGGCTATATTTAGGGTTGCTGTGAAAGAGCGAATACGGAGGGTCCAGTTGCATGTGGGGCTGCGTTAAGGCTCCCCTGGGGAGTTCAGTTGTACCCAAAGCCTTCCTTTGGGGGCACTTTTGGATGGTCCAAGGGGAATCGCAATGCGTTTTCTTAGGCCCGCTTTTTCAGTCTTCTCCCATTGCGCAGAGGGATACATTTAGGCTTGTGGTGAAAGAGTGAACCCGGAGAGTCCAGTTGCATGTGGGGCTGCGTTAAGGCTCCCCTGGGGAGTTCACTTGTACCCAAAGCCTTCCCTTGGGGGCACTTCTGGATGGGTAAATGGGGCTTGAAACGCATTTTCTGGAGCCCAAGTTTTCAGTCTTCTGCCATGGTGTCTAGGGGTATATTTAGGGTTGCTCGTAAACTGTGAACAAGGAGGGTCCAGTTGCATGTGGGGCTGCATAAAGGCTCCCCTGGGGAGTTCACTTGTACTTAAAGCCTTCCTTTGGGGGCACTTCTGGATCGGCGAAAGGGGCTTAAAACGCTTTTTCTGTGGCCCGAGTTTTCAGTCTTCTGCCATGCTGGCTAGGGTTATATTTAGGGTTGCTGTAAAGAGCGAACACGGAGGGTCCAGTTGCATGTGGGGCTGCGTAAAGGCTCCCCTGGGGAGTTCAGATGTACCCAAAGCCTTCCTTTGGGGGCACTTTTGGATGGGCGAATGGGGCTCGTAACACATTTTCTGTGGCCTGAGCTTTCAGTCGTCTGCCAGGCGTGCTAGGGCTATATTTAGGCTTGCGGTGAAAGAGTGAACCCGGAGGGTCCAGTTGCATGTGGGGCTGCATAAAGGCTCCCCTGGGGAGTTCAGTTGTACCCAAAGCCTTCCTTTGGGGGCACTTCTGGATGGGCGAAAGGGGCTTGAAACACTTTTTCTGGAGCCCGACTTTTCAGTCTTCTGCCATGCTGGCTAGGGTTATATTTAGGGTTGCTGTAAAGAGCGAATACGGAGGGTCCAGTTGCATGTGGGGCTGCGTAAAGGCTCCCCTGGGGAGTTCACTTGTACCCAAAGCCTTGCTTTGGGGGCACTTTTGGATGGGCGAATGGGGCTCGTAACACATATTCTGTGGCCCGAGTTTTCCGTCGACTGCCAGGCGTGCTAGGGCTATATTTAGGCTTGCGGTGAAATAGCGAATACGGAGGGTCCAGTTGCATGTGGGGCTGCGTTAAGGCTCCCCTGGGGAGTTCAGTTGTACCCAAAGCCTTCCTTTGGGGGCACTTTTGGATGGTCCAAGGGGAATCGCAATGCGTTTTCTTAGGCCCGCATTTCAGTCTTCTCCCATTGCGCCGAGGGATATAATTAGGCTTGCGGTGAAAGAGTGAACCCGGAGGGTCCAGTTGCATGTGGGGCTGCATAAAGGCTCCCCTGGGGAGTTCACTTGTACCCAAAGCCTTCCTCTGGGGGCACTTCTGGATGGGTGAATGGGGCTTGAAACGCTTTTTCTGTGGCCCGAGTTTTCTGTTTTCTGCCATGCTGGCTAGTGTTATATTTAGGGTTGCTTGTAAACAGCGAACACGGGGGGTCCAGTTGCGTATGGGCCTGCATAAAGGCTCCCCTGGGGAGTTCAGTTGTACCCAAAGCCTTCCTTTGGGGGCACTTTTGGATGGTCGAATGGGGCTTGTAGCACATTTTCTGGGGCCCGATTTTTCAGTCGTCTGCCATGCGGGCCAGGGTTATATTTAGGGTTGTTGTGAAAGAGCGAATACGGAGGGTCCAGTTGCATGTGGGGCTGCATAAAGGCTCCCCTGGGGAGTTCAGTTGTACCCAAAGCCTTCCTTTGGGGGCACTTCTGGATGGGCGAAAGGGGCTTGAAACGCTTTTTCTGTGGCCCGAATTTTCAGTCTTCTGCAATGCTGGCTAGAGTTATATTTAGGGTTGCTGTAAAGAGCGAACACGGAGGGTCCAATTGCATGTGGGGCTGTGTAAAGGCTCCCCTGGGGAGTTCAGATGTACCCAAAGCCTTCCTTTGGGGGCACTTTTGGATGGTCGACTAAGGCTTGTAGCACGTTTTCTGGGGCCCGAGTTTACAGTCGTCTGCCATGCGGGCCAGGGATATATTTAGGGTTGCTCGTAAACAGTGAACAAGGAGGGTCCAGTTGCATGTGGGGCTGCGTAAAGTCTCCCCTGGGGAGTTCAGTTGTACCCAAAGCCTTCCTTTGGGGGCACTTTTGAATGGGCGAATGGGGCTCGTAACACATTTTCTGTGGCCCGAGCTTTCAGTCGACTGCCAGGCGTGCTAGGGCTATATTTAGGCTTGCGGTGAAAGAGTGAACCCGGAGGGTCCAGTTGCATGTGGGGCTGCATAAAGGCTCCCCTGGGGAGTTCAGTTGTACTCAAAGCCTTCCTTTGGGGGCACTTTTGGATGGGCGAATTAGGATTTTAACAGTTTTTCTGGGGCCCGAGTTTTCAGTCGACTGCCAGGCGGGCCAGGGCTATATTTAGGGTTGCTGTGAAAGAGCGAATACGGAGGGTCCAGTTGCATGTGGGGCTGCGTTAAGGCTCCCCTGGGGAGTTCAGTTGTACCCAAAGCCTTCCTTTGGGGGCACTTTTGTATGGTCCAAGGGGAATCGCAATGCGTTTTCTTAGGCCCGCTTTTTCAGTCTTCTCCCATTGCGCAGAGGGATACATTTAGGCTTGTGGTGAAAGAGTGAACCCGGAGGGTCCAGTTGCATGTGGGGCTGCGTTAAGGCTCCCCTGGGGAGTTCACTTGTACCCAAAGCCTTCCTTTGGGGGCACTTCTGGATCGGCGAAAGGGGCTTGAAACACTTTTTCTGTGGCCCGAGTTTTCAGTCTTCTGCCATGCTGGCTAGGGTTATATTTAGGGTTGCTGTAAAGAGCGAATACGGAGGGTCCAGTTGCATGTGGGGCTGTGTAAAGGCTCCCCTGAGGAGTTCACTTGTACCCAAAGCCTTCCTTTGGGGGCACTTTTGGATGGGCGAATGGGGCTCGTAATACATTTTCAGTGGCCCGAACTTTCAGTCGACTTCCAGGCGTGCTAGGGCTATATTTAGTCTTGCGGTGAAAGAGTGAACCCGGAGGGTCCAGTTGCATGTGGGGCTGCATAAAGGCTCCCCTGGGGAGTTCAGTTGTACTCAAAGCCTTCCTTTGGGGGCACTTTTGGATGGGCGAATTAGGATTTTAACAGTTTTTCTGGGGCCCGAGTTTTCAGTCGACTGCCAGGCGGGCCAGGGCTATATTTAGGGTTGCTGTGAAAGAGCGAATACGGAGGGTCCAGTTGCATGTGGGGCTGCGTTAAGGCTCCCCTGGGGAGTTCAGTTGTACCCAAAGCCTTCCTTTGGGGGCACTTTTGGATGGTCCAAGGGGAATCGCAATGCGTTTTCTTAGGCCCGCTTTTTCAGTCTTCTCCCATTGCGCAGAGGGATACATTTAGGCTTGTGGTGAAAGAGTGAACCCGGAGGGTCCAGTTGCATGTGGGGCTGCGTTAAGGCTCCCCTGGGGAGTTCACTTGTACCCAAAGCCTTCCTTTGGGGGCACTTCTGGATCGGCGAAAGGGGCTTGAAACACTTTTTCTGTGGCCCGAGTTTTCAGTCTTCTGCCATGCTGGCTAGGGTTATATTTAGGGTTGCTGTAAAGAGCGAATACGGAGGGTCCAGTTGCATGTGGGGCTGTGTAAAGGCTCCCCTGAGGAGTTCACTTGTACCCAAAGCCTTCCTTTGGGGGCACTTTTGGATGGGCGAATGGGGCTCGTAATACATTTTCAGTGGCCCGAACTTTCAGTCGACTTCCAGGCGTGCTAGGGCTATATTTAGTCTTGCGGTGAAAGAGTGAACCCGGAGGGTCCAGTTGCATGTGGGGCTGCGTTAAGGCTCCCCTGGGGAGTTCACTTGTACCCAAAGCCTTCCTTTGGGGGCACTTCTGGATCGGCGAAAGGGGCTTGAAACACTTTTTCTGTGGCCCGAGTTTTCAGTCTTCTGCCATGCTGGCTAGGGTTATATTTAGGGTTGCTGTAAAGAGCGAATACGGAGGGTCCAGTTGCATGTGGGGCTGTGTAAAGGCTCCCCTGAGGAGTTCACTTGTACCCAAAGCCTTCCTTTGGGGGCACTTTTGGATGGGCGAATGGGGCTCGTAATACATTTTCAGTGGCCCGAACTTTCAGTCGACTTCCAGGCGTGCTAGGGCTATATTTAGTCTTGCGGTGAAAGAGTGAACCCGGAGGGTCCAGTTGCATGTGGGGCTGCATAAAGGCTCCCCTGGGGAGTTCAGTTGTACCCAAAGCCTTCCTTTGGGGGCACTTTTGGATGGGCGAACTAGGCTTTTAATGCATTTTCTGGGGCCCGAGTTTTCAGTCGACTGCCAGGCGGGCCAGGGCTATATTTAGGGTTGCTGTGAAAGAGCGAATACGGAGGGTCCAGTTGCACGTGGGGCTGCATAAAGGCTCCCCTGGGGAGTTCAGTTGTACCCAAAGCCTTCCTCTGGGGGCACTTTTGAATGGGCGAATTAGGCTTTTAACGCATTTTCTGGGGCCCGAGTTTTCAGTCGAAAGCCAGGCGGGCCAGGGCTATATTTAGGGTTGCTGTGAAAGAGTGAACCCGGAGGGTCCAGTTGCATGTGGGGCTGCATAAAGGCTCCCCCGGGGAGTTCACTTGTACCCAAAGCCTTCCTTTGGGGGCACTTCTGGATTGGCGAAAGGGGCATGAAACGCTTTTTCTGTGGCCCGAGTTTTCAGTCTTCTGCCATGCTGGCTAGGGTTATATTTAGGGTTGCTGTAAAGAGCGAACACGGAGGGTCCAGTTGCATGTGGGGCTGCGTAAAGGCTCCCCTGGGGAGTTCAGATGTACCCAAAGCCTTCCTTTGGGGGCACTTTTGAATGGGCGAATGGGGCTCGTAACACATTTTCTGTGGCCCGAGCTTTCAGTCGACTGCCAGGCGTGCTAGGGCTATATTTAGGCTTGCGGTGAAAGAGTGAACCCGGAGGGTCCAGTTGCATGTGGGGCTGCATAAAGGCTCCCCTGGGGAGTTCAGTTGTACTCAAAGCCTTCCTTTGGGGGCACTTTTGGATGGGCGAATTAGGCTTTTAACAGTTTTTCTGGGGCCCGAGTTTTCAGTCGACTGCCAGGCGGGCCAGGGCTATATTTAGGGTTGCTGTGAAAGAGCGAATACGGAGGGTCCAGTTGCATGTGGGGCTGCGTTAAGGCTCCCCTGGGGAGTTCAGTTGTACCCAAAGCCTTCCTTTGGGGGCACTTTTGGATGGTCCAAGGGGAATCGCAATGCGTTTTCTTAGGCCCGCTTTTTCAGTCTTCTCCCATTGCGCAGAGGGATACATTTAGGCTTGTGGTGAAAGAGTGAACCCGGAGGGTCCAGTTGCATGTGGGGCTGCGTTAAGGCTCCCCTGGGGAGTTCACTTGTACCCAAAGCCTTCCCTTGGGGGCACTTCTGGATGGGTAAATGGGGCTTGAAACGCATTTTCTGGAGCCCAAGTTTTCAGTCTTCTGCCAT